>NC_057804.1:376835466-376983521 GCF_018294505.1 Triticum aestivum | reverse complement strand
TTTATTTTTCTTCTTCTTCATAACTTTGTTTTCTTTATGGGCCGGCCCAGCGCGGGGCGCTGCAGGCGCCAGGAGCGCCAACGAGCGCCTGCAGCGCCGTATAAGAGCTCCCCACGAGGTGGAAGCTCAACTCGCTGAAGGGTGCGCGCCTATGGACCGGCCCATCAGTGTAGGTTCGATGATTATGGTTTGCTCTGCTTTGTTTTCTCTGGGGTTTTTCTTCTTCTTTTTTTGTTCTTCTTTTTCTGCCAGTTTCTTTTGTTTTCGCACCACTTTTCTTCGCCTTCTATTTTTCTTCTTCTTCATAACTTTGTTTTCTTTATTTCTCACTGGTGTCCTTTGTTTTTCGGTGGTTTTCTCTCATTTTTATTTCTTTCTTCGTAAAACTTTGCTTTCATTGTTTCTTTCTTTATTTTATTTCGTTTCCTTAGTTTTTTTTGTTTCTTTGTCGGTTTTTATTGGGTTTTCTAACACATGCCTACATTTCCTCGGTACACGATATATATTTGCAGTGTGCATGTGAAACTTTTTTTATACATGTTGAACATTTTTTTCAAATACACGATGTTCGCTTTCCTTTTAATAGATGTTTTGAAAACTTTTTTTAATACATGGTCAACATTTTTTTATACACAAGTCTAAAAATTTCATATACACCAAGCGCAATTTTTAATGCATGTTTAATTTTTTTCAAATACATGATCAATATTAATTCAAATATATGTTTTGATGCCTATTTTATTTTTCGTACACATTATACATTTTTGTTATACATATAAACGGTTGTTATATATTTTTAAACATTTATCAAATAGATGATTAATATTTTTCTGAAACATATATTTTGGTATTTGTCTTATACACCAAAAACATTTTTTATATACACATTTCAAAATATTCAAACACATGACTAACATTTTTGAAAATATCTATTTTATTCTATATATCTATTTGTTTCCACACACACACTTGGTACATTTTTTCATACATCAACAACAATTCTTTTGTTTATGTATTAACGTTTTTCCATTGCATGATTAACTTCTTTTAGACGTATATTTTATGTCAACTTTCTTTCACACACGTTGTACAATACATTAAAAACATTTTATTTATATATATTTAACCTTTTTCAAATGCGTGATTAGTATTTTTCTAAATTTTTACATAAAGTGATTTCTGTATTAGACATCTAAGTTATATGTCGTTGATTTACGCTATTTCTTTTGTTGTTGTTTTTTTGTTTTTCTTTCTAGTTTGATTGAGTCACTTATATTGAATAACTAGGGACATCTACATGTGCCCTAAACAAACCCTTTTTTTCATAAGGGTGTATTTATAAGGACCTATGATACTTAGTACTGTACTAGCTTTTGGCGTTTCCCATATAAATAAAGGGCCCACTTTGCTCTATAATTAACTGGCATGGAAATCTAGCTTTTGGCGTTTCCCATATAAATAAAGTGCCCACTTTGCCCCCTCAAAAAAAAAACTGGCATGGAAATCTTTTTTTTGTTTTTTTGAATTTGGCCGGGGCCATGTGTCAGCATCGTACTGTCAGGTAGGTTCATGGGCAGACCAGCTCCTCACGTCTTTACACTTGTGCCTCTCCCGGCTGCCTCGTGGCGCCCAGACCCTTCCAGAGAAAACAAGCATGGCCGACTCCTTCCTAGAAACAAAAAAAACTCGGCAATCTCTCCGCCGCTTCTCTCACAAGGCCAGAACCCAGCAAAACACTTGCCCTGTTCCGGCGCGCTGCTTCAGGAACTGAGTTTTGATCACACAAGCCCCACGCATGATGGCGCGCAGGCCGGGGGCGGAGGAGGAGAGGCCGTGGAAGCTGGCCGAACATGCGAGGCTGGGGAAAGGGAAGGTGGTGGGCGTGGTGGTGCTGGACGGCTGGGGCGAGGCGCCGCCTGACCCCTTCAACTGCATCCACGTCGCCGACACCCCCACCCTCGACGCCCTCAAGAAGGTACCAACGTGACTCTCCGTCTCTCTTCTCTTCTCTCACGCTGCTTCATCGGTTCCGGTTCGGTTCCTACGCATGCGGATGGAGATCCTTTGCTACTGCTTGTGTGGTTGCATGGCAGGGTGCTCCGGAGAGGTGGAGACTGATCAAAGCTCACGGCACGGCGGTGGGGCTGCCTACAGATGATGACATGGGGAACAGCGAGGTCGGCCACAATGCGCTCGGAGCCGGCCAGATATATGCCCAAGGGTAACGCTCCCGGCCTCCCGCTGTCTACTCTACTGATAATATGTGCACATGTTGTGGCTCTTCCCTAACTAGTAGTACAAATAAAAGCACACACCACACACAAATAAAAGCAATGCTAGGACCTGTTTGATTCAAAGGTTTTTCATAGGTATTTTAGGGAATTTCACCCCTTAGGATTTATTGAAACTTCTGTTTGCGAGTTATTTAGGCCCTGTTTGGATAAGTCCCAGGACTTTTTCTAGTCCTAACTAAAAAGTCCCTAGTCCCTAAAAAGTCTCTTCCTGTTTGTTTCCGGGGACTAAAAAGTCCCTAGTCCCTCCCCAGAGGTTATTAAATGATCGTGTTACCCCTAGTATACAGAAAAATAACAACCAAACAACACCATGGGGCGGCGGGGCAATGGATGCATGGAGGGGCATTGTTGGAAAAGTCTCAAAAAAGACTCTCCTTGAGAGTCTTCTTCATTTAGTCTCAAAAGGCAACTTTTAGTCCCTAGTAGTCCCTCCTGTTTGGTTAAAAAGTCTCTAAGAGGGACCTTTTCTAGTCCCTCACCAAAAAGTCCCTGGAAACAAACACCCCCTTATTGCCAAAGAGGAGTCGGGGTGATATTTATTTCCATAGAGAGTCGGTGAGTACTCGACCTCGACCTGGGGAGCATACACATGAGATTTAGGAGAGGTTTTGGACCATGGTCCGCCCGAACCTATGGTCGGTGCCGTCTGATCTAGTATCGGTTCCCATGTGGATCTGTGCCTAGTTAGTATTCAAATTTTTTGGTTTAGCTTAATCCTCCTCTTCGTTGGCTTTGCTCGTAGGCTACACCAGCTCGCCTTTTCTGAAAAGGATGGACTGACACTTTTCCCTATGTTACTGTAGATCATGAGCCCAAGCCCCAAGAATTAAAAAAACAATTCTGTTCGAACCTGTTGTGGTACTGTTCATCACTCTGGTTATTTCCCGTGAGCTCAGCGTGTGCACGCTAGGTAAAATATGTGTATTGAGTAGAACAAAACATAGATAAAAAAGAACCTTTCATGCAGCTAATTCTGGTGGTACAATTTAATTCTTTTTTCTTCAAAATGGGGGAGAACACGGTAGTTTGAACGTATTATCTGTTGGTTCGAGTCATGTGTGGTTGCCCTCGGTATCCGACAATTACTTGTGCTAACTCAAAAAATTATAGGAGGTTCAATATTTTGGATAGACATGTATCGCTTTCTAAAACAAATGTTGATACAGAAGTGCATCTAGAAAAAAACTATTTTTAAACACATATCCTTCAGATAGGCAAGAACTTGGTTTTCTTTTCTTTTCTTTTTGAACAACTATCATAGACTTGTGAAATTGGTTGGACCTGTTTTTCACGTTATTCAGTAGAACAACTCATAATGAACATTTTATTCTACAGTGATGTCAATGTCTACCACTGGAAAGCACTACTGTTCATTTCAAAGAAGGAAAAAAGATTCATTTGACACAAGAATACAGTCAATTTCAGTATAAAATAGGGAAAGTTAGAAAAAAAGTAGAACTCATGTGAGGTCGTAGGAGCCAAATCAGATGCGAATAAAATATCTTGAGCTGACCTAGTCAAATGGAGACAACAGTTGTGTGGACCGATGCAAGTTCATATTTTATAGCCTATGCTATCAAGCAGCGGTGGCAATTATAGCCTGATAAACAGTGGTTGATCTCTCCCGCCAAATTTTCTGAAGCGCACCATGCACATATCTCGGTGTATGATGCCATCTGATGTACGGCCTGGAGCATGGGTTCGGTTCAATATTATCGCATGAGATTTGCCAAATCAGTAGCATTAGGTAAACCTTACGTAGCTTTGCATGGATGTAGCATTGCTCATTTCCCTAAGTGGGTTGTTTGATCTGTAGTAGTATTGAATCCTATCAAGCATTTTCTCAGTGATTTCCTTGCGTAACATTTCAAATAAAATTTTATGTTTGCTCAAACCTCTTGGAAAGAATCCTTTATTTTCTTACAGTGCAATCACATTATTTTTTTGGTACATGTTCATTTGTGTAGGATTCGAGTGGGCCTGGCATTCAAATTTTGTGTTCTCTTTCTACTACTTTGTTTTAGGGATCTTAAAAATTGTTAGCAGAGCCAGTGAGACTATAGTAGTAGTGACACTATAGTAGTAGTAGTGATAATAAACTACGTAAAAGGGATATTTACTATGCTAGTAATAATTATAATAAACACTTCATAAAGGAATTTGAATACACTATGCGCTATGTATGTAGGTTTGTTGCCGAATTTAGTAATCTTTAGATATTAAACTTATACGTTGGCTTTCTATGCTGGTATAATGTATGAACAAATGGAGGCATGTGACCTAGTGGTCGTTCATATACACGCTAGAAAAATATACAATGTTAATATTCAGGCGGTGCAAAATGTGATGGTGTTAAGTAGATGATGGAGTACTAATATATTTTCTAGCGTGTCTGCTCGTCTGCGTGCTTTGTGATGGTATGTGCGGGTTATGTGCTAGCATGAGGACAGCAGTCATGTATGACCAAAGTGACCAAGTTAATTTCAGTACAACTACCTTGGCGAAGCTGCTTAAGCAAAAATTAGTGATCATTTGAGCAAAATGTGCAGTGCAAAACTGGTGGATTCGGCGCTCGCCTCTGGGAAGATATATGAGGGGGAGGGTTTTAAGTACATCCAGCAGTCTTTTGAGAGCGGTACTTTGCACCTCATTGGTTTGCTGAGCGATGGGGGAGTGCATTCAAGGATCGACCAGCTGCAGGTTACACCATTTTTCTTCTAAACAGAGTTCACTCTGCAGTAGTTCCAGGCTGATGTCAATGATTTGGCTCCGGCAGCTGCTTCTGAAGGGGGCTAGTGAACATGGAGCGAAGAGGATACGGGTTCATATCCTTACCGACGGTCGCGACGTATTGGATGGCAGCAGTGTCACATTCGTGGAAACGCTCGAGAATGATCTGGTTAAGCTACGGGAGAAGGGTGTTGATGCAAGGATTGCATCTGGTGGAGGCAGGATGTATGTTACAATGGACCGCTATGAGGTGATCTCTCCTATCCAGCTATCCTATCCTACTTTAAAAAAATGTGTGTTTCTGCAGGATGTACCCTGCAGCGGCAATATTGCAGTTATAACTTTGTATTTCTTGTTGTTATACAGAATGATTGGCAAGTTGTGAAGCGTGGCTGGGATGCCCAGGTTCTTGGCGAAGCACCACACAAGTTTCCAAGTGCCCTTGAAGCCGTGAAAAGGCTCAGGGATGAACCCAAGGCTAACGACCAGTATTTACCCCCCTTCGTCGTCGTCGATGAAAGCGGAAAACCGGTTGGGCCCATAGTGGATGGAGACGCTGTTGTGACATTTAACTTCAGAGCTGATCGAATGGTGATGCTTGCAAAGGCGCTAGAGTACGAGGATTTCGACAAATTTGACCGTGTCAGATTCCCCAAGATTCGCTACGCTGGTATGCTTCAGTATGACGGCGAACTAAAGCTACCAAGTCATTACCTTGTTGCTCCCCCGGAGATAGAGAGGACGTCCGGTGAGTATCTGGCGCACAATGGCGTACGCACCTACGCTTGCAGGTACACAGTGCTTTACTTTTGTTGCTGTATATAAAGAGCATCTCGGTCTCTGAATATTCTGGTACTTGAGCAAGCATGCTGCTGCTATTCCTCATATCTTGGGTGGTTTTGACCTGTAGCGAGACGGTCAAATTTGGTCATGTCACCTTTTTCTGGAACGGGAATCGGTCGGGCTACTTCAACCCAAACCTGGAAAAATACGAAGAAATTCCAAGTGACACCGGTATACCCTTTAATGTACAGCCAAGAATGAAAGCCGTGGAAGTTGCGGAGAAGGCCCGGGATGCCATCCTAAGTGGCAAATTTGATCAGGTACTTGGCACAATGAGATCCTCCTCCAGCATACGGTGTACTCCTACTAGGAGTAGTAAAAACTAAAAAGAGTGATGTGGTGGTTTTGTAGGTACGGGTAAACATCCCGAATGGAGACATGGTCGGGCACACGGGTGACCTTGAAGCCACCATCGTTGGGTGCAAGGCCGCTGATGAAGCCGTCAGGATTATTCTTGACGCCATTGAACAAGTAGGTGGCATCTTCGTGGTCACCGCAGACCATGGCAATGCCGAGGACATGGTGAAAAGAGACAAATCCGGGAAACCAATTCGTGACAGAGACGGGAATGTGCAGCCCCTTACCTCACACACACTGAATCCAGTGAGTGCACATTTCATCATCAGGCGCCCGGCGCTATGTATATATCTATAATATGCACGAGTGAGTGTCCAGTTCTCATCATCTTACTGAACCCGCCTCGCCTGCAGGTCCCCATCGCCATCGGAGGTCCAGGGCTTGCGCCAGAGGCTACATTCCGGGAGGACCTTCCGGATGCCGGGCTCGCTAACGTTGCGGCGACACTCATCAACCTCCATGGTTTCGAGGCCCCTCATCACTATGAGCCAACTCTCATCCAAATCTCGCCGGTTCCCTTCTGAATCCTTCATCTTTCCCTTTCTGTGATGGGTGCAGTCATGCTTATGTCCACGTAGTAAATAAATGTCCACCTATGTATCTTTTTCTTTCTTTGATTTGAATTGATGCCCACTTCTGTATCTGAATCCGTCCGTGTGTGGTTTGAGGTTTGCTGGGAGAGCGTTTGGGACCATGGTAAATTGGTAATCAGCAATACCAACAGTAGATCACCCTTCAGAGTTTTAGCTTCAAAATCTCAGAGGTTCGCGATACCAACAGCAGATCATCAATCAGTTCTAGTCAAGCTGCCTGATAATAACCAACTAGCTGGATGCGGTTAAATCTGTCTTTTTCTTTTGCGGCAGTTATCAGTCAAGATCACTCGCAAAAAAGAAAAATAGTACTGTACCAGTGAAGATAACATACCGGTCATCTAAAACAACTCAAAAAAAATACTTAAAAGATGTACAGCAAGACATGAGCAAAGTAATGATATGCGGACCGCTAAGGAGAAGCTAATATCGAACAGCAGGAAAGCAGAACCGGACACAAACAACCTGCCTCCGTTCTCAACAATCAGTCACCTCAAACCATTTTTTACATCTAACGTATAACAAACAACGCACTATCGAAGCTTTGACTCGTTGGTTTTGCTGCTCCGGAAGTTTGAGAGGGAGAAGAATGACCTTGATGCTGCTGCAAGTACAAAGAGGCACAAATAAATGTATTACTAGGGGTGCTTTCACGTCTACTCAACTCTAGTAGATACTACTCCCTCCGTTCCAAATTACTTGTCGCGCATATGGATGTATCTAGATGTATTTTACATCCATTTCAGCGACGAGTAATTTGGGACAGAGGGAGTACAAGTGACCATAATTTTGTTTGGGTAAAAAGAACTAGCCTTTAGTTGACGGTGCAGCTCCAGGCCTGTCCCGTAGCCTATCCGAGCCTGTGGCATTGAAGCTGCTGGTCGTTGATTGAGCTGAAAAATTAAGAGATTTAGATTCAACAATGTATACCTGCAATTTCATTCATAGGAAAATGAATAACTACTCCATTTCATGAACACTGAACACAACAAATATCCAGGGACATGTTGTTTCTGACAGCGGGTACTCTAGTGTCTACGTGTATTTCACGGAAACACAGAACTGTTATGTTTATGTAGATTCGCTTTGCGCTATTATATTGTCGATGTTACGTTGCGGCGTGCTGTGTATGACCATTCTGGAAGGAACTTTAGATATAAAAGACTGAGGCTCAAGCACTAAAGTATGAGATGCTTTCTGCTTGAAAACTACAGTATGTAGGATGAGAAGCTCCCGCTGAATTATGGCCGGAGAAGTACCTGATAAGATGCTATTAGTCTTGGAACCATCAAAAGTTCTCCTGCTGGAATTTACACCATCACTAGCACCGGATTCTTCTTGTTCATCCTCTCCATCAGAAACCACCGATGGGCTTGCCAAACCATTAGTGTTGTTGTCTCCTTTGTTTTTCCGAGCAAATTTAAGAAGTCTCTTGAATCCTTTTGGAGAATCTTTATGAAAAACTATTGCGGGTGGGTTTTCAGCATTTCCCCACTCTATTATTTCTGGTTCGTTGCTATCTGCTTGCAACATTTGTGACAACGAATGACGGATTCTTGGGCTTGAAGACGGTAACGGTTCAATTGCTGGCGAGGTGACATCCTCGCCTGTCACGCTTTCACCCACATCAGTAACTTCTTGATGATCCACTTCAACCCAGGCAGCTGACGAGATGTCCATGTCCTCGTCAAGAGGTTTGACCTCAACGACAGAGGGCTCAACCTGGTCACTGGGGCCCATTTCGGCTGCGCTTAAACTCGAGCCCGGGTTTTCTGTTTTTTCAACATGTAAGTCATTATCGATCGAAATTTCTAAATTTTCATCAACATCATGTGCTGGTTGAGCAAGATCAGCCTCTGGTACCTTGGTAGTTGGCTCGGTTGTCACAGGAGATTGCTCCTTATCTTCCGCACGGGTAACAATTCCACTGCCCTTTGAAGAATCACCAAGCTGCGGCACTTTACTCTTAACAGCACCAGAACCAACACCTTGACTAATCCCAGTGGCTTTCTTCACGGGTTTGGATTCTACTGGTACAACACTGCTTTTCTTTGGGACCTTGTTATACATGCCTGACTTTGTCACTGCACTTGATTTTTCTTCTGATGCAGGTGAACTTTTAGCCACTCTGCTCGGCTTTGTTGCTGCTGTCCTTGTCTTCTTATCTTCCTGCCCCTTAATGGCTGGCTTTGTCGCAGTCACAGGTTCCTTCTTGTTCTTCACTGCTTGAAGGGGTTTTTCCACCTTTGAAATCGGCTGAGGTGCCAAGGATGCTGTCGCGGTCCTTCTCCGGCTAGTTGGTGTCGATGTTGAAACTGCTCCAGGAGAGTTTTTAGTTTTCTGTGCAGTACTACTAGTTGCTTTAGTCAAAGATCCTGACCATGAACTACGGGTAGCTGGTGCAGGTGATGGTTTGGGGGAACTTTTTTTTGCTGGTGTCTTTGAGATCACTTCCTTTGGCAAGACTGGAGGTGATGAATTTCTCCTTGCCCTTTGTGGAATAGGTGAATTACGCTTCTCTGTTGTGATGCTAGTCTTGGGGGTAACTGCTGCTCTGTTCTGCCCAACGGATTCCCTCAAGAGCTTGGTACTCGTCTCCTTTGCTGGTCGCTTTACACCTTTCTCTGTTCGAACCTTCGTGTCTCGCTTCTCTCTTTGAAGTCCACCTTTCTTCTCACTTGCAGAAATGAGCCCGGTAGCAGTTACATTGGCGCCTGCAAACTTCCCAGGCATGACCTCCATCATTTTCATTAACATCTGATTAAGTTCGGCTTCCTTCTGGCGATTCCACTCAGCAGAGGCCACTGCCCTATCACTGTTTGACTCCTGCCCAGAATGTGTTTGTTCAGCAGAAATGTTAGTGTGGGATGAGACCACATTTTCCATTTCCGACACTGTGATGCCATGGCCATCAGCATCGTAACTTCCTGCCTCAGGTGCAACTACACTGTTTGGCGCTGCATCTGTCTCAGCCTGTAATTCAGCTTCATTCTTCTCTGCATCAGAAGCCATATTGTTAGATTTGCTTTGAGATGCACAATCTGAGGTTTTTTCTTCCGATGTATTGCTGTTCAAAGAGTCACCCATTCCTGAACTCCACCGACGCAGTACAGATTTGGTAGCGACCAAGCCGGCTTTCTTACTTTCAGAATCCAGATTCTCACCCTTCTGCTTCTTCTCGAAAAGGCTAATCGCATCTTGCACGCTCATTCTTCTTACATTATTGTCGGATCTCCTTGGAGGCTGATCTGTTTCACCATTGCAGCTGCTTTCATCATCTTTATCCAAAGCAACTCTCTGGCTAGGAGGGAAGTAACTTAGGCTCTTGATGGCAATTGGCGTTGACCTACGAGATCCTGATCTCCCAATTTGAACCCTTCGCATTGGAGAAGCAGACCTCCTAGGAGAAGCAGATCTCATAAGGGGGCGGCTTCTTTCAACAACAGCTTCATCTTCATCGGTGGACTCAGAGGAATCGTCGCTTTCCATTGACATTTTACGTTCAACTTGTGCAAGCTTTGCTGGGGAAACATTACTGGTAATAGGCCTTTGGATATTGGCTTGCGAATTGATATCACGAGTTTCAAGTGCATCATCCTTTCTCTCAGCAGTAGAAGCTTGGTGTGGGGGGAGCACAGAGGGCTGGCAATCCCGGATCAACAGTAGGCACCTCATCAACCAACTAAAGCAAAACGAGAAATGAAGACAATTAGCTTCTTGTATCACACAAAAAAAAGTACAATGGAATGATTTTGAGGATAAGTTTGTAGTGATTTTTGCGGCATACCTAAACTCTGATGTCCCAAAATGCTGAACAAAACCAGACAAATCTGATACTTCTTTATTCAACAACTTAGAGCCAACTGCTCGACTCAATAATACCAAGATTTCTTCTTTCAGTGCTGATAGCCTCAAGTCCAGTGCTCGAAGTAACTCATTCCTTCAACATTTAGTTATAGAAAATGTCAACTAATAGATGGGAAAAAATAGAGTGACGGAAAAAGGGGAAAAAAGGCTTTACTTTGTAGCCACTGAGGAGTTTGGGCCAATATTTCCCTGAATGTAATTTTGAGAACTAAAATGTGAGCAAACAAAACATAAAAATGCACAAAAACATAAAGCCATCAGAAGTTTTGCACAAATGGAAATTACCTGCTGTGGTTTGCCAGTGGTGCTGGAGAGACCACCTGCAAATTAGAATATCATCATAAACTGAGCACTCTACCAACATAAGCCAGAATAAGACATCTGTAAAGAAATCCCTTGCCATCCATAGAAATTGCTTATAAGTCAAAACTAAAAACAGTTACCTAGGTTTTAGTGCTCAATTTTTTAATAGCATTTGCACTGACGCGCATGCAGAAATGTGAAGTGTGGAAATTTTCAACAAACCCAAAGATAATATTTTAGAACATCAAAACATTTTATGTCAGACCAAATGCCTCACATTCGGATTTTTTTAAGTCAAAAGAAGGGTTAAACTTATCTAATTAGAGCAAATTGTGTCTGCCAAAATGCATTTGACTATATAAATCACGTGTGAGGCTTTGCCATTTTGTGCAAGACAGCAAAAAAATTTTACGTTTTCACGTCTTTGACAGATAGATTATTTCTAGAATTTGCAGCAGGCAGCTAATTTCTTCTAGTGATAGGCAAAGAATCATGGGTACGATAGTAGGATTGGTTATCTATGGACACAAGCAAACAAAAAGGATGGACCAAGGAAAATATGCCAATGGCCTCAATGCACCAACAAAGTCTTAAAGATATCAAAACACAATAGTACGCTAAAGTCACCAACTAAATAGTCAAGGAACTAACTAAAGTCACCAACGAAGTACTGCGATTCATCAACTATTTGAGTGTTAGGCTCGATAAAAAATGTGATTTCAACCAGGGAATGAGTAACAGGCTCTAAGAGTAGAACTAAACTGTTATTAAGTCCACTACTCATAGCACTAAAATGGTGAAGTGAATCCAAAATTTGATTAGATAGGCTTCATAAAAAGGAGACAAAAGCCATATTGCATACAGCCATACACGCTGAAAGGTTGTGATGGCTTTCGTGTACAAAGAACAATGGAAGAAGCAAAACTTTCTTTGAATGTACCTGTCAAAGCACCACCCATAAGATTTTGTTGTTCCTGCATAAAAATGGATTTTGTTATTTACAGCGTCTGCTGTTTCTCTAGATAAGAACTGAACTTAAATGTGCAAGCAAACTTAGCACAGAAAATTTGTTTTACTTCTTTTGGGACAAAATTATGATACCTTGGACTGTAGATAATCATGAAACTTTCTAGTTTCCTCCAGCTGAGACATTTCCTGTAAAATCCCATTCGCCGTTTTGGATGCATCAGGCGAATTTATGATATGTAGGAATCTGGTAGGGATGTTCAATTTAGTTACGGTTACAACTGTAAAAAACACAAGTAACTAGGAAAAGGTCAAGGTGAAAGACCTCTCTAAGGTGGATTTTGTGAACCAGGTAGAGCCTTTTGCATCCCCAATCAATAACAGCTTAAAAGAGCCACTTGACGAACGTGATTGGAAATTTTTGGCATCTTCCAAGTGCAGGACTAGTTGGTCGAAAGGACCAGATGCTACTGATTCGGCGCTCTCTCCATTACAAGCAATTGCCTCATACCTGATGAAGGAAAGGTTTCACAATACTGGGCGGGTCAGAATTTATATCAGAATCATAAAAGAGTCAATATGACATATCCATGAAACACAGTTTTCAGCCAAATGCAGGGACGAAAATCTGAAGCACACTTCATAAGCTCAATTCACTGTGAACGAGTGCATCACCTGTTCTTGGTCAATGTCACTTGGAACACTGCAGAATCAAGCTCCACGTCGCCAGCAACTCTCCCCTCCATTTTGCCCACAACTACAAGCGCAGCAACCCTCTATAGATCGTATCAGCTCCTTGTCCACTTCAAATACCTGACAACGGGAATATCAGCAGAAACGTCACTAACCTTGCAAAAGGAAACAGATAACAAAGAAGAGAGATAATGCTACTGCCCAAGGTCACAAACGCTAATATGTCAACATCTATAATAATAACTGATTAAATGTTCCATGCCCGAATATGCAGGTTACTTTTCAGCATGAGGATACCAACCAAGCATAGAGCAAACTGATTGTGCATGTATCACCAAACCAACTCCACACCTAAGTCATTCATTCCGCTCGACTATGTTCCCACAGCACAGACAAACTTATAGGCTTCTATAGCGGTTAAATAGCATGTGGTACGAGCCTAGTATGCCTCAATTTCCTTAGTTAACGCAATCAGATTCATAGATCAGAGAAGCAGAAAAGCAGATACAATTCAAACCCAAAAGACAAAATTCTAGTACCATCAGTACAGATCCTTCATCTGAGGTACCAAACTAAGCACCGGACGCATTGAATCCGAAATGGCGAGTTTCCAAGTGATCGAAAGTTTGAGACCGCGGGGGCACCCGGATCCAAACCCCAAATCCCTCGCAGACAAAAATCCAAAAGCCCTAGAGATCCAGGCAGGCCAACTCCACTGATTCCTGGCTCCTACGGCTCGCGAAAAAACAGAACGGAAGAAGGCGGATCCAGATTCCGGAGGCGACAACGCCCGCTCACCGACCCACTGCCTCACGCTTCGAGCTCAAGCAAGCCACCCCCACCCAGACCCAGGTCCGAGGAGACCGCACCAAAAACATCCGAGAAAAAAAAAGGCAGAGCAGACGAATGCCTCACCAGATCGAGCGGCGGCGGCCTCCGCCTCCCGCATTCGATCCGGCGCCGCGCCGACTGGGATCGAGCGCTCGGAACCGACGGAGAATTTTTGTTCCGTGACTCACTCCTTTTTTCGCTGGGGCAGTTGCAGTTGCAGCAGCGAGTGGGGGAATGGACGCCAGGAAAAAGGAACAACTGCGGAATGCGGGGTTTAAATGACCGAGGGCGAGTTGAGGAACTGACACTGGGTATTGCACTTATTTACTGTCCCGCCACTGGCCTGGTGTTTTGTGTACCCGTGGAGTGCGCTTGCGGTTTGAAAAGGAGGCCGTCGGTCGGTGGGAGGCGTCGGGAGAATTTACCATAACGCCCTTTGGGGGAATTATAGGTAGCAAACGTACTCCGCTTTTGTGCGCGCTGATTTTTTTTTTTAATATTGGGGGTCGCACCATTCAAATTTAAAGCACATGCGATGGAGAATATCCAGCAAGAAGAATGTTGAGTAATTAGCATTATTCTGTGTAGAATAACTAAACTTTTTTTTGCGAGAAAGAATAACTAAACTTAAGCGGCAATATAAAAGAAGAAAAATATGTAGTACAGAATCTTGAACTTGTAGGTAAACTGTGTGTTCAACAAATTCAAACACCAAACTCTAAAAACCTAGTAATTGCAAGTCATCATTGGTGGAAAATTTGTCTAGACATCGCTTTGCTCGTGATTTATGGTCGGAGCCACAAGGACACCCAAAACCCACCGGTTACGTTTGTGATAGCATTGTATTGAAAGCAGCAGAAAGATGCGTGGGGTTTGTGTGTATAATACTACATTGTATATGTACATGGGTGTTCATGTTCGTGTAATGGACGTTATGGGAGATAATGAGGTTAGGAACAATACTTTAACCCTCTAGATTTGAACCTAGTTGGATTTTGTGAAAGGGTTTCATGAACTTGGTGGGAAAATCCCCCGCAAAAAATGAACTTAGTGGGGAAATATATGGAATGAACCTGTTGTTGTTGAGGACAGTCTGGATGTCATGCAAAAAACACTCAAGAGAATGAGTAAATATAAGAAAGGATGGGAGAGGAATTTAAGAGATCAGATCCTGAAAATAATAAATATCTAACTCATGAGCTAAAGACTTGGAAATCTTGGAAGAAATTTAGCCCCTTGCCAACCATGAGAAATTTCGGCCAGAGCTCTATTTGTAAGTCTCTCGAGGAAGAAGAAGGGTACTGACACGAGAGATCTTGAGAGGATTGGTTCCTTGAGGGAGACAATAATTCTTGTTACTTTCATATAATTGTTAATGGTAGCAGGATAAAAGGCACATTTATTTTCTAAATAATGGATAATTTGTGATTCGAGGGACCACCAGTCTTGTTGATCATGCTGCCAACTATTACAAGGAGCTTTCTTGACCTACGAAAGGTTTTAGTTGTAGATTAAGAAGTGATGTTTGGACTAAACATGAGAAACTGTGAGAGGAAGATAATATGGAACTCAACAAGCCTTTTAGTGGGGAAGAAATTAAAAAAAGCGATTGATGGTAGTATGAAAAAGGATAGAGCAACAAGGTGTGATGGGTTTCCTATTGAATTCTATCAAGCATACTAGCACTTTATCAAAGATGATATTATGGCGTGCTTCCATTAATTTCGTGTTGGAAAGGTGGACCAGAGCAGAATAAAGTTTGGTATTATAACTCTTATTCCAAAGGGAGCAGATGCATATATTGTTTAGAGATACAGACCAATTTGTCGGTTTGCCTCTGCTTATAAAAAATTACCCAAAAGCTATGGATGATATAGTTAAACCTTTTATGGGCAAACTAATCTCTACAACCCAGAGTGCCTCCATTGGAGGGAGAAATATTATGGATGGAGTCATGTCCTGACATGAAATATTACATGAGCCAAGGAGGAAAAAGCAATAAGGGGTTGTTTTGACGCTGGTTTTGAAAAGTCTATGACAAGGTAAACTGGAATTGCTTTTCTACAGCCTGAGCGAAAGAGGGTTTAATGATAGGTGGATGTAGTGGTTCCATACTATGGTTAAAGGGGGACTCTCGGTGTTAAAGTTAATGATATTGTTGGTAAGAATTTTGGCATCTTTAAAGGGGTGAGGCAAGGTGAGTAGGTGACCCTTGTCTCCTTTCCTCTTTAATATTAGTGCAAATTGTCTTAAGAAAATGGTGAAGCTGGCTCAAGACACTAGGAAGTTTGTAGGTTTGATACCTCACCTTACATATAAAGGGTGGCCATTATACAATTTATTCATGATACCATTTTGTTGATTCAAGATAGTGTTGATTCTGCCAGGAATTTGAAGTTGTTGGTATATTTTTTGAACAAATGTTTTGGTTGAAAATCATTTTCAAGGAAAACTGAGGTGCTTATGATCCTGCATGATGATGATAGAGGACATATGCACACTAACACTTTCAATTGCTAGCACGGCAGATAGCCTATTAAGTATGTAGGTGTGCATGTGTCTGATTCGGCTTGAATCTACGTCGGTATTTCCCCAAAGAGGAAGGGATGATGCAGCATAGCAACGGTAGGTATTTTCCTCGGGGATGAAACCAAGGTTATCGAACCAGTAGGAGAACCAAGCAACACAACGTAAACAACACCTGCACACAAATAACAACCACTCGCAACCCGACGTGTTAAAGGGGTTGTCAATCCCTTTCAGGTAACGGCGCCAGAAATTGGCACGAGGACGAGAGAAAGTTGTAATAGATTGATAGATCGAATGCCAAATAAAATAAATAATAATAAAACGCAGCAAGGTAGTTTTGTATTTTTAGTTTAATAGATCTGAAAATAAATGCAAAGGAAAAGTAGATCGCAAAGGCAAATAATATGCGAAAGAGACCCGGGGGCCGTAGGTTTCACTAGTGGCTTCTCTCGAGAAAGAAAGCAAACGGTGGGTGAACAAATTAATGTTGGGAAATTGATAGAACTTCAAATAATCATGACGATATCCCGGCAATGATCATTATATAGGCATTACGTCCAAGATTAGTAGACCGACTCCTGCCTGCATCTACTACTATTACTCCACACATCGATCGATGTTCAGCATGCATCTAGTGTATTAAGTTCATGGAAAAACGGAGTAATGCAATAAGAACGATGACATGATGTAGACAAGATCTATCTATGTAGAGATAGACCCCATTGTTTTATCCTTAGTAGCAACGATACATACGTGTCGGTTCCCCTTCTGTCACTAGGATCAAGCACCGTAAGATCGAACCCACTACAAAGCACCTCTTCACATTGAAAGATAAATAGATCAAGTTGGCCAAACGAAACCCAAATATCGGAGAAGAAATATGAGCCTATAAGCAATCATGCATATAAGAGATCAAAGAAACTCAAATAACTTTCATGGATATAAAAAGATAGATCTGATCATAAACTCAAAGTTCATCGGATCCCAACAAACACACCGCAAAAAGAGTTACATCATATGGATCTCCAAGAGACCATTGTATTGAGAATCCAGCGAGAGAGAGGAAGCCATCTAGCTACTAACTACGGACCCGAAGGTCTACAAAGAACTACTCACGCATCATCGGAGAGGCACCAATGGAAGTGGTGAACCCCTCTGTCATGGAATTGTCATGTCAGATGTCCTAGTGAAAGGACTTAGTCGTGGAGCCATCGCAACTAGGAAGCTTAAAGGGGTTAATCGGGACAAAGGACACGGGGTTTATACTAGTTCGGCCCCTTACGGTGAAGGTAAAAGCCTACGGTCCAGTTTTGAGTGGGATTGCTTATGTCTCGATTACCAGGGAGAGAAATCGCTTGACCTAGTTCTCGATCTAATGTTACTTGCCCTAAACCGCCACCGGGTCGTCCCTTTATATACAGAGGTCGACGCCCAGCAGCTCTCAGAGTCCCAGTCGGCTCATAAACAATGTCCGGCTCGGTCTCTGTCTATTCCCGCCTTACAACACAAGTTACATACATATGGCGGTTTATCTCTACAGGCCCTAGGTCGCCTTTGGGCTTGGGCCCTTAACTGAACCGCCATCTTCACGTGTCGTCTTGGGCTTCATATCTTGACTGGCCATAGGTATAACCCGGCCCTCCTAAGCGGGTCATACCTAATAGTTATATCCCCAACATTAGGCCCCAGATTGATTTGAACTGGTTCATGTCAATCTTTAACACTTAGAAAAACTCTTCTGCTCTTCGTGTGTACATAAGTTTTATAACCCGCCATGACGTCATCCTTTGGATTTGTGGTAACCCGCCATGAAGTCATCTGTCTTTAATTTGCACTTTATCCAACATATCTCAACAGATCCTTATCTTAATAATCATCCCGAGAATCAAGGCGTCCTTGTAGCTGGATAACCATGTTTTCGGCCTCCTCGTTTTTCACGCCCACTTACGAGCCCTTCCTTATAAATAGGCACGACTGGTCTTTCCTCATTCTCCCCCTTTCCATCGTCTTCCACCTCTCGCATCCTTCTGCTACTCGAGCTCCGCCGCCACCGCAGAGCGCACCGGCGTCCTCGTCCAGGCCGTTGCATCAACCTGAATCGATCCAGAGAAACGGCGGCGACCCTCCACAGTAGATATGGCACTGTAAGTTCCTGCTTTCCCGCACTTTAGATCCGCATTAGGGTTTGCGAGTTTCCTCTGTGTTCTTCGTAGTTCATCACAGTTTCTTCGTAGTTTCTTCACTGCAGCCTCCTTTGATCCAAAAGTAATATAGAACTCATGCGGTAGTTGCTTTGCGTCCATTTTTTATACTAGTGGATCCCTTTTTTCTGTAAAGAGGCCTCATTAGAACTCACGAACTCATTTGTACTAGTTTTTTAGGTCTAGAATATTTTCTTTTCTGAACAGCCGTTGATCCAAAATAATAGCTGCAGCCTGTGAAACTTGTTTGTGCAACACTTAGGCAAAAACAGTATTTTGTTAGATCCACCTAGCCATGGCGACTCTTATCACCGGCTTAAAATTGCAATGGTCAATTGATAATCTTAACCACTCATGGCGGTTTATGTAACTTGACTGCTCATGGCGCTCATGGCGGCTTAAATAATCTGACATAATTAGCCATATACCATTAGGCCCCCTTATAAGCCGTCATCTTGAATATGCACTGTAATATTTCTCTCTGGCTTAAATTTGAACCGGGAATTTTACTCTTTGTTAGGCTTCCATCACAATGCCGCCCAAACCACCCACTTCATGCAATTGGGTCAAGTCCATCGTCACAGATAGTACGCTTGATGACTTTGTGAAGACTGGCTATCTGCCAAAGAAGGAAGTTATGTCATATCGTGCTCCTGACCCAACAGAGGAAAAGCCTCAGCCCAAGGAGGGGGAGGTCATCGTCTTCACTGAACATATGAACCGGGGTTTATCACCACCCAGCTCAAAGTTCTTCAGAGACGTCCTGCACTTTTTTGACCTCCGTCCTCAAGACATCGGACCCAACTCCGTGTCCAATATTTGCAACTTTCAAGTGTTCAGTGAGGTGTATCTTGGAGAAGAACCCAGCTTACTACTCTTCAGAGAGTTATTTTATTTGAACCGCCAGAATGAATGCGCCAATGGACCTAGCTTGGAGCTTGGCGGGGTCTCAATTCAACGACGGAGAGACGTCATCTTTCCTTATGCGAATCCACCAAGTCACCCAAAGACTGGAACCAGACATGGTTCTATTGCCAAGACACTTCTCCGGCTGATGAGAACCCTCTACCCGGCTTTCGTGCTCTACATCTTGAGCCGAATCATCCACTTCCTGACAAGATTACAGCTGTCGAACGCCAAACGCTCGCCCCCACCATCGCTAAAATCAAGGCTCTTTGGGGGAATGGGCTAAATGGTATCGACTTGGTCCAGGTTTGGCTTGCCTGGCGGATCATTCCATTGAGCCGCCGCTCCGGTCTGATGTGCACCTACACGGGCAAGAAGAATGACCCTCTACGGCACAACTCTGACAATTTACCATACCACGTTGTTGATGACATGACAAAGTCACTCCTGAATGAAAGCCTAGCAGATTGTGGTAAGGTGGGCTTAAGCCCCTTCTACGAAGCTAACCCGGCTCCAGCGGTAAGCCGCCAATCTAAGTAAATTACTTTTAACCTTGATGTTTGTCTGTACTCAACCTTTGCTGATTTCCACAGGCTGATGATAAATTTTGGAAGGCAAAATATGATCATGAGGCCGCGAAAAGAGCCAGGAAGGCTAAGAGAGCCGCCAGGAAAGAAGCCGCGAAGAAAAGAGGAAAGAAGCCTAGCACTTCTGAGCAGTTTCAACTGGAGGACTCTTCTGAGTCAGAGGTAGCCCTTGACTCTCTTGGCTCATTCTTTAATCACCTTATTGATACCGATTATGATCAGGATGACACGGGAACGAGTCATGGGGTAGATGAAGAGGTAACTATTATTTCCTCCGACTCAGAGCCTTTGCCAAGACAAAAAATCCGAAGAGTAACCCGGAAAGTAAGATTTTCACATCCCTTAGCTTATCAAGATCCTCAATTTCTTTTGAAGCGACAGATTCATGAGAGCCCGAGGCAGACCCGGACCAGCAAAAACGTGAAACTCTCCTCCGGCTTACCAAATACCCCAAGGAAGCGCCAGAAAGAGGTCACCTTTGATTTAAATCCCTTTTATCCTTTGGCAGGTCTCACTTGTCAACCACTCAACTCTTCTGACTTGAATTATCAGGAAACATCACCTTCCTCCGGCGACTCAATGCAGTCCAACTTGCCGGCTTTTAAGACCACCCCAGGGTAATGATGATTGACTTATCCTGTATTCATTTCAATTCTTTATATTTATACTGATCTTTTGACCTTATGCAGCGGAAAAGCAAAGCCTAGCAAGAAGGTGAAGAAGAACAAGCCGGCCGAAGAGACGATCTTTAAAGAGACGGTACTTGGGACAGCACGCCTGAAGCCTCTGCTCATGAGCCGCCACCTAAACCAGCTCATGACACGCCAACACCAACCGCTGACCCGCCTGCCAAGCAAGCCGCCGATGGCTCTGAAAACCTAGAAGTCTCTAGCCCGGCCAAGACAGACGATCCCAAGACATTGATGTTGAGATTACCAAGATCGATTACACAGAGCCAGGGAGACCTACTATGCTGGCCAAGTGTTCTGCCAAGGAGGAGCACCTGGAATGCCGCAAAGTCAGGTTTGATGTTGCTGATTATACTCACATGAGTATTGGGGAAGTTTTTTCTGGCTATCTTAGCCAAGTGCACAGCAGTCATGACATCGAAGTTGATATGGTGAAGCAAATGCACCAAAAATTTGAGGTATAAATTCTTCCCTTCACTGAATTATCCTTACTTATGCCAGCCCCCAAGTCTATTGCTTATGACGAATATGATGTAGACTTAGAAACAAACTTATGAACATTAGTGATATAGTTGGACAAAACATATAAGAAATCCGGCTTACTCCATAGTCCCCAAGGGCCGGTTTAATCGGCATGTTTGAGCCGGTCCTTCATATGCTTATATAAAAATACTTGTAAAACTTTAACAACAATATCCATTAGCCCCAAGTGCCAAGTACTTTTGCTTGCAAGGTGCTTGGGACTTAATCTCATGAAGTGCCACTTAGGTAAAATTCTTCAGTAGGCATTAGCCCCCAAGTGCCAAGTGTTGTTGCTTGCAAAAGGCTTGGGACTTAATGTTGTATGATAACAGTCAATATTTTGACCTGGTTTTTGTACAGGCCACCACCACTCAACTTCAATCAGATATGTCTGACTTGAAGAACCGCCTGGAAGCACAAGAGACGAAAATCCAAAGAGCCAACTCCAAATTTGAATTCAGTGTATCTGAACAAGAAAAACTGAAAAAAGACTTTGAAATGGAGAAAAAGGCCTGGGCTGAAGAAAAGATCGCTTTGACCAATCGAGTTGAGAAGGAAGAGGCGGCTCTTGAAGAGGCGACCGTCGAATTATCCGACTTAAAACGCCATGTCTCTCAGATGGTCTCATCAATCTTTGGTAAGTCACCCTGCAAGCGTCAAATATATGAATCTTTCTAAAGATCATATGAATTGTCATTAACTCACCTGACATTGTTATGCATGCCCCAGGAGTTCAAATCTTAACCAAGACATGCTGATAAAGCTGAAGGCGGTTTACACGCTGGTGGAACAACTCTACACCGGATCTCAGCGTGCCTTAGCCATAGTGGCCCTATCAAATGAAGTGCCCACACTCCTGGTGGATGTACTAAGGAAGCTTTCTGTGTTGCCCCAGCGGGGTTCAATGAACTAAGGCGATCGTCTGGAAGAGCCGGAGCCGTGGCTGCCTTAATCCGGGCCAAAGCTTGGCTACCAGAGTTAGACCTGGCCGACATCGCCATTGGTTATCCAAGTCTTAAGGAGGATGGCACTCCCTTTGAACAGGAAAACTTTTGCCACTTGTGTGAAGGAGATACGCCCCGTGGCCACCCTCATAGCTGATAAGCGGATCTCACCAAGTACCAGCCGGGTTATGACACGGAGAACCAGAGGATTCCAACGCCGCAGTATAAAGTGACCAGCCTAATCCCACCAATCCGTAAGCATACCTTCGCCCCTGAAGTTGACCCGGCCGAACTAATTGATGATGAAGCTAAATTTGAAGTTTTGAATGGCATTGACTGGTCATCATCAACCTTCCAGGACAGGGAACAGGGCGAAGGAGCGGAGAGAGTTGATCCGGAAGCTTCAGGCCAACAAGAAAATCGACCCGCTGGACGGCTCATATTTGTAACCTGCTGAAAAACAACTTGATCATTTGGACTCGGGGAGTCATGTAATCGGATAGAAATGACTTTGTTTTGCCGTGCCATCGTGCACATTTTGGTGCTCAACATTGTTAAGCCGTCATCTTATATTCACCCATATTATACTTATCCTCTTTTTTTCTTATGTCTAAGCAAGTCTTTGAACTGTCCCGCTGATGTCTACTACACAACCTTCTTCTTGTAGATGTTGTTGGGCCTGCAAGTGCACAGGTTTGTAGGACAGTAGCAAATTTCCCTCAAGTGGATGACCTAAGGTTTATCAATCCGTGGGAGGCGTAGGATGAAGATGGTCTCTCTCAAACAACCCTACAACCAAATAACAGAAAGTCTCTTGTATCCCCAAAACACCCAATACAATGGTAAATTGTATAGGTGCACTAGTTCGGCGAAGAGATGGTGATACAAGTGCAATATGGATAGTAGATATAGGTTTTTGTAATCTGAAAATATAAAAACAGCAAGGTAACTAATGATAAAAGTGAGCATAAATGGTATTGCAATGATAGGAAACAAGGCATAGGGTTCATACTTTCACTAGTGCAAGTTCTCTCAAAAATAATAACATAGATAGATCATATAACAATCCCTCAACATGCAACAAAGAGTCACTCCAAAGATATTAATAGCGGAGAACAAACGTAGAGATTATTGTAGGGTACGAAACCACCTCAAAGTTATTCTTTCGGATCAATCTATTCAAGAGTTCCTACTAGAATAACACCTTAAGATACAAATTAACCAAAACCCTAGTGTCACCTAGATACTCCATTGTCACCTCAAGTATCCGTGGGCATGATTATACGATATGCATCACACAATCTCAGATTCATCCAACCAACACAAAGTACTTCAAAGAGTGCCCCAAAGTTTCTACCAGAGAGTCAAGAAAACGTGTGCCAACCCCTATCCATAGGTTCATGGGTGGAACCCGCAAGTTGGTCACCAAAACATACATCAAGTGGCACGTGAAATCCCATTGTCACCACAGATAAACACGACAAGACATACATCAAGTGTTCTCATATCCAAGACTCAATTCGATAAGATAACTTCAAGAGGGAAACTCAATTCATCACAAGAGAGGGGGAGAAACATCATAAGATCCAACTATAATAACAAAGCTCGCGATACATCAAGATCGTGCCATAGAGAGAACACGAGAGAGAGATCAAACACATAGCTACTGGTACATACCCTCAGCCCCGAGGGTGAACTACTCCCTCCTCGTCATGGATAGCGTCGGGATGATGAAGATGGCCACCGGTGAGGGATCCCCCCTTCGGCAGGGTGCCGGAACGGACTCCCGAGAGGTTTTTTGGTGGCTACAGAGGCTTGCGGCGGCGGAACTCCCGATCTATCTTCTCCCTGGATGTTTTTAGGGTACGTGGGACTATATAGGCGAAAGAAGTCGGTCGAGGGGTGCTCGAGGGGCCCACGAGACAGGGGGGCGCGCCCAGTAGGGGGGGGGGGTGCACCCCTATCTCCTGGCCTCCTCGAGGATCTTCTGACTTGAACTCCAAGTCTCCAGGATCATATTCTTCCAAAAAATCACGCTGCCGAAGGTTTCATTCCGTTAGGACTATGTTTGATATTCCTTTTCCTCGAAATACTGAAACAGGCAATAAAACAACAATATGGGCTGGGCCTCCGGTTAATAGGTTAGTCCCAAAAGTAATATAAAAGTGTATAATAAAGCCCGTAAGCATTCAAAACAGATAATAAAATAGCATGAATGCTTCATAAATTATAGATACGTTGGAGACGTATCAGCATCCCCAAGCTTAACTCCTACTCGTCCTCGAGTAGGTAAATGATAAAAGAAAGAATTTATGAAGTGTGAATGCTAGAAGGTGCACAAGTTTGATCAATGATAATTTCAATCACCTTTTCTAGCATGATAATATGTCATAACAGTAGTTCATCTCATGAAACTTCTCACGATAAAGTAACAAGCAATTCACATGTTAAAGCATAGACCATAAACATTCTTGAAAACTAGCAAACTATGTTCTCAGTCATCAAACAATTGCAATTCATCTTATTTTCAGGAATAGAAAACTCCACATACTCAACTATCGTATAGTCTTCTACAATTGCTAACACTCACGCAATACTAATGGTTATGGAGTTTCAATCGGACACTGAGAAAGATAGGGGCTTATAGTGTTGCCTCCCAACATATTCACCTTTGGGTGATGTCAACAATAATAGTTCATGCTAACTTACATCCAATTGGATATATATATCAGGATCACCCCAACACAAAGTGCTTGCCAAAGGATAAAATAAAAAAGGGAAAGGTGAAGATCACCTTGACTCTTGCATAAAGTAAAAGACATAAAGTAAAAGATAGGCCCTTCGCAGAGGGAAGCAGAGGTTGTCATGCGCTTTTAGGGTTGGATGCACAAAATCTTAATGCGAATGAACGTCACTTTATATTGCCACTTGTATATGGACCTTTATTATGCAGTCCGTTGCTTTTATTGCTTCCATAACAAGATCGTATAAAGCTATTTTCTTCACACCAAAAGATCATACATATTTAGAGAGCAATTTTTATTGCTTGCACCGATGACAACTTACTTGAAGGATCTTACTCAATCCATAGGTAGGTATGGTGGACTCTCATGGCAAAACTGGGTTTAAGGATATTTGGAAGCACAAGTAGTATCTCTACTTGGTGCAAGGAATTTTGGCTAGCATGAGGGGGAAAGGCAAGCTCAACATGTTTGAATGATCCATGACAATATACTTTAACTGAGATGTCGGAAAACATAACCCATTACGTTGTCTTCCTTGTCCAACATCAACTCTTTAGCATGTCATACTAAATGAGTGCTCCCAATTATAAAAGATGTCTACAATAGTATATTTATATGTGAAATCTCTCTTCCTTCAATATTCTTTCATGAATTGTTCAAATGACCAACACAATGCTTGCTAACCTTCAATAAATTTACAACTTCTGCTTCTTAGATGTGAAGTCATTACTCCCCATGGGATAAGCAAATGAAACATATTTAATTTCAGATTTATGACAATCAACTCATTCAACAATTTACTCAAAGGATATAAGTGAAGCACACGAGTAAATGACAAACTACTCCAAAAAGATATAAGTGAAGATCAATGAGTAGCTAAATAATTATGTAATTATATGAAGACTCTCTCTCATTTAAGAATTTCAGATCTTGGTAATGTATTCAAACAGCAAGCAAAACAAAATAAAATGACAATGCAAGGATAGCACAACTCATGTGAAGAAGCAAAAACTTAGGCTCAACCGATACTAACCGATAGTTGTTGAAGAAGAAAGGTGGGATGCCTAACGGGGCATCCCCAAGCTTAGATGCTCGAGACTTCTTGAAATATTATCTTGGGGTGCCTTGGGAATCCCCAAGCTTGAACTTTTGTGTCTCCTTAATTCCTCTCATATCATGGTTTCTCTTTTTATCAAAAGCTTCATCCACACCAAACTCAACAAGAACTCGTGAGATAGGTTAGTATAAACCAATGCAAAACTTTATCATTTTCTACTGTAATAAATCACTAAAATTATTATTCAACATTTCATACTAAATGCATCTGCATATTTAATACTCCTAACCTCAAATAGAATCATTACACAAGCAAACATATGCAAACAATGCAAACATAACAGCAATCTGTCAAAACAGTACAGTCTATAAAGAATGCAAGATTCACCATACTTACCTAACTCCAAAAATTATGAAATAAAATTCCCACTGTAGTAAATTTATAAGATCTCATTATGCAAAAAGTTTCAACACTATATCATGCTCTGACTTTTCTAGGGAATTTTTGCAACAGCGGTAAACTTTCTGTTTTCAAACAGCAACATGTATACTAGCAAAATAAGCATGGCAAAGGCTATCCTTGACTTCTTTATTGAAACTAAAGATGCAAAACATTAATCTAAATAACAGCAAACAAATACTAACAAAATAAAATGACGCTCCAAGCAAAACACATATCATGTGGTGAATAAAAATATAGCTCCAAGTAAAGTTACCGATGAACGAAGACGAAAGAGGGGATGCCATCCGGGGCATCCCCAAGCTTAGGCTCTTGGTTGTCCTTGAATATTACCTTGGGGTGCCTTGGGCATCCCCAAGCTTAGACTCTTGCCACTCCTTATTCCATAGTCCATCAAATCTTTACCCAAAACTTGAAAACTCCACAACACAAAACTCAACAGAAAACTCGTAAGCTCTATTAGTATAATAAAACCACCACTTAGGTACTGTAATGAACTCATTCTAAATTCATAATGGTGTAATATCTACTGTATTCCAACTTCTCTATGGTTTATACCACTTAATACTAGCCATAGATGCATCAAAATAAGCAAACGACACACAGAAAACAGAATCTGTCAAAAACAGAAGAGTCTGTAGTAATCTGTATCAAACATATACTTCTGGAACTCCAAAAATCCTACCAAATTAGGAAGTCCTAAGAAATTTGTGTACCAATCCAGAGAAATAAGAATCAGATCATAAGAACGCGTCTGTGAATTAACAAAACTAATTTAATGGGTGCAAAAGTTTCTGATTTTCAGCAGGATCAACACAACTATCACCGTAAGCTATCCTAAAGGTCTTACTTGGCACTTTATTGAAACAAAAGCTATAAAACATGATTACTACAGTAGCATAATCATGTGAATACACAAAAACAGTAAGGGTAAATATTGGGTTGTCTCCCAACAAGCGCTTTTCTTTAATGCCTTTCTAGCTAGGCATGATGATGACAATGATGCTCACATAAAAGATAAGAATTGAAACGTAATGGGAGCATCATGAAGCATATGACTAGCACATTTAAACCTAACCCACTTCCTATGCATAGGGATTTTGTGAGAAAACAACTTATGGGAACAATAATCAATTAGCATAGGGAGGCAAAACAAGCATAGCTTCAAGATTTTAAGCACATAGAGAGGAAACTTGATATTATTGCAATTCCTACAAGCATATATTCCTCCCTCATAATAATTTTCAGTAGCATCATGAATGAATTCAACAATATAACCAGCACCTAAAGCATTCTTTTCATGATCTACAAGCATAGAAAATTTATTACTCTCCACATAAGCAAAATTCTTCTCATGAATAGTAGTGGGAGCAAACTCAACAAAATAATTATCATGAGAGGCATAATCCAATTGAAAACTAAAATCATGATGACAAGTTTCATGGTTATCATTATTCTAATAGCATACAAGTCATCACAATAATCATCATAGATAACAACTTTATTCTCATAATCAATTGGAACCTCTTCCGAAATAGTGGAATCATCACTAAATAAAGTTGACACTCTTCCAAATCCACTTTCATGTTCATCACAATAAGATTCAACATCCTCCAAAATAGTGGGATCACTACTTTCTAAAGTTGACACTCTTCCAAACCCACTTTCATCAATATAATCATCATAAATAGGAGGCATGCTTTCATCATAATAAATTTGCTCATCAAAACTTGGGGGACTAAAAATATCATCTTCATCAAACATAGCTTCCCCAAGCTTATGGCTGTGCATATTATTAGCATCATGGATATTCAAGGAATTCATACTAACAACATTGCAATCATGCTCATCATTCGAAGATGTAATAGCAAACATTTTATAAACTTCTTCTTCTATCACTTGAGCACAATTTTCCTTTTCATCATACTCACGAAAGATATTAAAAAGATGAAGCCTATGAGACAAACTCAATTCCATTTTTTGCAGTTTTCTTTATAAACTAAACTAGTGATAAAACAAGAAACAAAAAGATTCGATTGCAAGATCTAAAGATATACCTTCAAGCACTCACCTCCCCGACAACGGCACCAAAAAAGAGCTTGATGTCTACTACACAACCTTCTTATTGTAGACGTTGTTGGGCCTGCAAGTGCACAGGTTTGTAGGACAGTAGCAAATTTCCCTCAAGTGGATGACCTAAGGTTTATCGATCCGTGGGAGGCGTAGGATGAAGATGGTCTCTCTCAAACAACCCTGCAACCAAATAACAGAAAGTCTCTTGTGTCCCCAACACACCCAATACAATGGTAAATTGTATAGGTACACTAGTTCGGCGAAGAGATGGTGATACAAGTGCAATATGGATAGTAGATATAGGTTTTTGTAATCTGAAAATATAAAAATAGCAAGGTAACTAATGATAAAAGTGAGCGTAAATGGTATTGCAATGATAGGAAACAAGACATAGGGTTCATACTTTCACTAGTGCAAGTTCTCTCTACAATAATAACATAGATAGATCATATAAAAATCCCTCAACATGCAACAAAGAGTCACTCCAAAGACACTAATAGCGGAGAACAAACGTAGAGATTATTGTAGGGTACGAAACCACCTCAAAGTTATTCTTTCGGATCAATCTATTCAAGAGTTCGTACTAGAATAACACCTTAAGATACAAATCAACCAAAACCCTAGTGTCACCTAGATACTCCATTGTCACCTCAAGTATCCGTGGGCATGATTATACGATATGCATCACACAATCTCAGATTCATCCAACCAACACAAAGTACTTCAAAGAGTGCCCCAAAGTTTCTACCGGAGAGTCAAGAAAACGTGTGCCAACCCCTATGCATAGGTTCATGGGCGGAACCCGCAAGTTGGTCACCAAAACATACATCAAGTGGCACGTGAAATCCCATTGTCACCACAGATAAACACGGCAAGACATACATCAAGTGTTCTCATATCAAAGACTCAATCCGATAAGATAACTTCAAGAGGGAAACTCAATTCATCACAAGAGAGTAGAGGGGGGAGAAACATCATAAGATCCAACTATAATAACAAAGCTTGCAATACATCCAGATCGTGCCATAGAGAGAACACGAGAGAGAGAGATCAAACACATAGCTACTGGTACATACCCTCAGCCCCGAGGGTGAACTACTCCCTCCTCGTCATGGATAGCGTCGGGGTGATGAAGATGGCCACCGGTGAGGGATCCCCCCTCCGACAGGGTGCCGGAATGGGCTCCCGAGAGGTTTTTGGTGGCTACAGAGGCTTGCGGCGGCGGAACTCCTGATCTATCTTCTCCCTGGATGTTTTTAGGGTACGTGGGACTATATAGGCGAAAGAAGTCGGTCGGGGGGTGCTCGAGGGGCCCACGAGACAGGGGGGCACTGAAAGCACAAGTGCTACCTAGGTGGTTTTGGTAATTAATGTCAACATATCTCTTGTTGGACTAACACTTTCATCTAGTATGTTTCAGATAAGTTCAACAATGGAGTGGCATGGACTAAAGGATGTGGGAACTCCTTCTAGATGCTCAGGGCAAAGGATTGGCTCAAGCTTCAAGCTCAAGACTCTTCATTTTACATTTTAGTGATCCGAGATCACATTGAGTCTATAGGAAAAGCCAATACTATCAAGGAGGGATGAGGTGTTGCTTAATGAGCCTCTTGCTTCATGTGCTTAGTGATATGCTCCAAAACCCTCAACCACTTTCTCACTTCCACAAATGACCTAAACCTAAAGCCAAAATCGGTTACACCGATTCTTCCTATCCGGCGCCACCGATTCCAAAAGTCATAGCCACTGCCACAAACCCTAAGAAAATCTGTTCTACCGATAGGGATCTCGGTTTCAGCAATTGGTACTACCGAGATTACAATGCAAACTCTCTGGATAACTTATTACCAAAATCGGTCTCACCGAGTTTGAGTAATCGGTCCCACCGAGCTTGCTTGACCAACTCTCTGGAAAGCTTATTACCAAAATCGGTCTCACCGAGTTTGTGTAACCGGTCTTACCGAGATTACGTTATGCCCTAACCCTAACCGAATCGGTCTCACCGAGTTGCATTTCGGTCCCACCGAAAACCCTAACGGTCACATTATTTGCTAAATCGGTCTGACCGAGTTTAACGATTCGGTCCCACCGAGTTTGGTAGATTGTGTGTAATGGTTAGATTTTGTGTGGAGGCTATATATACCCCTCCACCTCCTCTTCATTCAAGAAGAGAGCCATCAGACTGAACCTACACTTCCAGCATACATTTTCTGAGAGAGAACTACCTACTCATGTGTTGAGGCCAAGATATTCCATTCCTACCATATGAATCTTGATCTCTAGCCTTCCCCAAGTTGCTTTCCACTCAAATCTTCTTTCCACCAGATCCAAAACCTATGAGAGAGAGTTGAGTGTTGGGGAGACTATCATTTGAAGCACAAGAGCAAGGAGTTCATCATCAACGCACCATTTGTTACTTCTTGGAGAGTGGTGTCTCCTAGATTGGCTAGGTGTCACTTGGGAGCCTCCGACAAGATTGTGGAGTTGAACCAAGGAGTTTGTAAGGCCAAGGAGATCGCCTACTTCGTGAAGATCTACCGCTAGTAAGGCAAGTCCTTCGTGGGCGACGACCATGGTGGGATAGACAAGGTTGCTTCTTCATGGACCCTTCGTGGGCGGAGCCCTCCGTGGACTCGCGCAACCGTTACCCTTCGTGGGTTGAAGTCTCCATCAACGTGGATGTATGATAGCGCCACCTATCGGAACCACGCCAAAAACATCCGTGTCTCCAATTGCATTTGAATCCTCCAAACCCTTCCCTTTACATTCTTGCAAGTTGCATGCTTTACTTTCCGCTGCTCATATACTCTTTGCATGCTTGCTTGATATTTATTGTGAATGTTAAACTTGTGCCTAATGTCCACTTAAACTTAAGGAAACTTAAAAACTGCAACTTTGGTACTTAGTGTCTAATCACCCCCCTCTAGACACCTCTTCTCAAGGTCCTACAAGTGGTATCAGAGCATTGGTATCCATTGTTTTGGTTTAATCATCATTGGAGGAAGATGGATGAGTCTACTATTGGGAGTCTTAGACATAGAGTGCCTATTCTTGATGGAGAGTATTTCATGAATGGAAAAATGAGATGCTTGTTATTTTCAATCAATATCATTTGAACAAGTACATTGCTAGCCCTTGTGCACCTTATGTTGATCCTATGCATCCTACCCATGATGAGTCAATTGACATGATTAGGAATCTTAGAACTGCCGAACTTATCATTAGAGGATTGCCTAGAAACTTGATTGGATGCTTGCCTACTTTCAAATGTGCCTACACTATATGGAAATTTCTTGAGGAACGGTTTCCAGATTATTCCTTGAAAAATCTTGATGAAATTCTTCATAAGTCTATTGCCTTGAGTAAGATGAATACTAGTGATCCTATGTTTGGTGATCGTCTGTTTGAGCTTACAAACCTTATGCGTGCCAAAGGAAATGTTGGTATTATTAGTGATATTATTTCCGAAGCTATAAAAATTCATAAGCAAGATCATTGTCAAACTCATTCTAATGAATCACCCTCTCTAGGACTTGATCCACCACATGACGATGTTGAACATGGATACTATGACGAGGATGATGATGGTGACTTCGATCTTGATGATGCAATGAGACACTTTGGTCTTATGGCAAATCTTCGGGGATATATGTCAGGAGGAAAGGAATGGGTTCTTGATAGTGGATGTACCGGTCACATGACCGGAGATAAAGACATGTTTCGTGAGATTGCTGATAATGATAGTCCTCGAAAGTATGTCACTTTCAGTGACAACTCAAAGGGTAAGGTGGTTGGCCTCGGTAAGGTGGCCATATCACATGATAGCTCCATACAAAATGTTATGCTTGTTGAATCTCTTGGATACAACTTACTTTCAGTATCTAGACTTGCTGATTTCGGTTTCAATGTTCTATTTACTGAAATAGATTGCCAAGTGTTTCGTCGAGACAACCATAAAATGGTCTTTACCGGTGTGCGTAGAGGTGATCTATACATTGTTGATTTCACTAAAAAGGCCCAACCTAAAACTTGCTTCATTGCTAAATCCTCAAAAGGTTGGTTATGGCATAGACAACTAGGTCATGTTGGTATGCGAAATCTTGACAAGCTTATTAAAGGAAATCATATCCTTGGAGTTAACGATGTCATATTTGATAAGGATAGACTTTGCTGCGCTTGTCAGGCAGGTAAACAGGTTGAAGGAAGGCATCCCGTGACGAATATCATGACCACAAGGAGGCCACTCGAGCTACTTCACATGGATCTTTTTGGTCCCAACTCTTACAAGAGTCTCGGTGGAAATTCTTTCGGTCTAGTTATAGTTGATGATTTTTCAAGATTTACGTGGGTGTTCTTTCTCGATGATAAATCGCAGGTCCAAAAGATCTTCAAAAACTTCGCTAGGAAGGCCCAAAATCAATTTGAAGTGAAGATCAAGAAGGTTCGCAGCGACAACGGAACGGAGTTCAAGAACACAAATGTGGACACCTTTATTGACGAAGAAGACGAGTTCTCGGCAACGTACACACCTCAACAAAACGGAGTTGTTGAGAGGAAGAACCGGACGCTCATCGAAATGGCGAGAACGATGCTTGATGAGTACAAGATGCCGAAGCACTTTTGGGCAGAAGCGGTTGAGACAGCTTGTCATGCGACAAATCGCTTATATCTTCACAAGCTACTCGGCAAGACGACATACGAGCTCCTCACCATTAACAAACCCCAAGTTGGATACTTTTGAGTATTCGGCTCAAAGTGCTATATTCTTGATAAGCATCATCGCTCTAAATTTGCTCCTAAGTCTCATGAAGGTTTCCTACTAGGTTATGGCTCAAACTCTCACACTTACCGTGTCTACAACAATTTCACTCGAAAGGTTGAAGAGACGGTAGATGTGAAGTTTGATGAATCTAACGGCTCGCAAGTAGAGCAATTGCCAATTGATGTAGGATACAAAGATCCTTCAGAAGCAATCCAAGACTTGGCTATTGGCAAGGTTCATCCAACGGAGGTGAATGAGAGTACCTTGTCCGTCCAAGTGGAAGCTTCTACTTCATGACAAGGTGAACCGAGAGTAGATACGGAAGCATCCACAAGTGGGACACACCAAGATGAAGAAAACGAGGAAGTGCATCAAGATGAACGTCAACAACGTCCTTCTCCACCACGACAAGAGAACGACAACGCCAACAATGAAGAAGGCCAAGAAGAATAACAAGATGAAGAAGATGTTCAATGAAGACCCAAGCAAAAGCTTTCACGAGTTCGAGCAAGAATTGCTAATGATCATCCCGTCGAGCAAATCTACAATGACATTCAAACCGGGAGAATCACTCGCTCTAAAACTCGTTTAGCTAACTTTTGTGAAAACTATTCTTTCATCTCTAGCATTGAACCTATGAAGGTTGAAGAAGCATTGGAAGATCCAAATTGGATAAATGCTATGCATGAAGAGCTACACAACTTTGAGAGAAACCAAGTTTGGACATTGGTTGAGAAGCCCGACAACAACCACAACGTCATCGGTACCAAATGGGTGTTTCGCAACAAACAAGATGAAGATGGACAAGTAGTTCGCAACAAAGCACGTCTCATCGCCCAAGGCTACACACAAGTCGAAGGTATGGACTATGGTGATACTTACGCTCCCGTTGCTAGACTTGAGTCCATTCGCATCTTACTTGCCTATGCTAATCATCATGACATCACCTTGTACCAAATGGACATTAAAAGTGCTTTTCTAAATGGTGAAATAGAGGAGGAAGTTTATGTTAAGCAACCTCCCGGCTTTGTCAATCCTAAGAAACCCAATCATGTTTACAAACTTCACAAAGCTCTTTATTGTCTTAAACAAGCTCCTAGAGCATGGTATAAATGCTTGACTAAGTTCCTTATTGAAAAAGGCTTTGAAATTGGGAAAATTGATTCTACTCTTTTTACTAAAAGGGTTAATGGAGAACTATTTGTGTGCCAAATCTATGTTGATGATATTATATTTGGTTCAACTAACCCTCATTTTAGTGAAAAGTTTGGGAAGCTAATGTCGGAGAAGTTTGAGATGTCTATGATGAGTGAACTTAGATTCTTTCTTGGGTTGCAAATCAAGCAAACTAAGGAAGGTACCTTTGTTTCTCAAACGAAGTACACCAAGGACTTATTCAAGAAGTTCAATATGCAAGAATGCAAAGGTATGTCTACACCCATGCCTACTAGTGTACATCTTGATTTGACCAAAGATAGTGAACTGGTTGATCAAAAGGTTTATCGCTCTATGATTGGTTCATTGTTATATCTATGTGCTTCACGTCCCGATATCATGCTAAGTGTGTGCATATGTGCACGATATCAAGATGCTCCTAAGGAATGTCATCTTAAGGCCGTGAAAAGGATAGTGAGATACTTAATCCATACACCAAATTTTGGCATTTGGTATCCTAAGAGGGCCTCTTTCGATCTTGTTGGCTATTTCAACTCAAACTATGCCAGAGACAAGGTTGATAGAAAGTCCACTTTGGGTACTTGTCAATTTCTTGGTAGATCTCTTGTGTCTTGGTCCTCCAAGAAACAAAACTCGATGTCCTTATCCACCGCCGAAGCTGAATATATTGCCGCTGGTTCATGTTGTGCTCAATTACTTTGGATGACCCAAACTCTTAAAGATTATGGGATATATGTGAGACATGTTCCATTGCTTTGTGACAATGAAAGTGCTATCAAAATTGGTCATAATCCTGTGCAAAATTCTCGAACTAAGCATATTGAAGTTCGTCATCATTTCATTTGAGATCATGTTGCTAAGGGTGACATTGATCTTAAGCATGTTCGCACCGAAAAGCAATTAGCGAATATATTCACTAAACCTCTTGATGATAAAGTGTTTTGCAGGTTAAGAGGAGAATTGAATATCATTGATGCTTCAAACTTGGAGTAGAAACTCCATTGGATACATGCAAGACATGAGCTTATGACTAATCCTTGATATTTCTCTTATGATGAAAATCGTATGTCTTGGATATATTTGCATCTTGCATGTTATCTAACCCATGTAGGTACTTGGTGGAATCAAATTCCATGAGATTGTAATCTACTCACATCTTGAGCAATCTCTACATCACCAAGTCTCTACACTATGGTGGTTGAAGACAAGGAAGCATGGAACCACTCAAACATATCCTTTGACAAATTCTCTATTGAGCTTCATGATTGTCATTTTTGGATACCCAAGTGCTCTTCCTTGCAAGAACTAATCCATGTAGGTAGATGGACTTAAATTCCAAGTGGTGCTCCAAATTCTTGATGAGCTACATCAACCTTGAGCAACTCACACAAGTTCAACTGCATGGACAACACCACCAACCAAGGTATGTTATTCCATCTTAGAGAAGCTTTACTCCAAGTCATGAGCTAGAGCAACTCGACAAGATGTGAATACATCAAGATGCTTAAACAAAAAGTGGCAACCCCATTTTGAGCTTAAACGAGGAGTATGACCTATGATCAAGTGATCTCACTTGACTCCTAAGTCAATATACTCTAACATAGGTGACTTTGTCGCCGACCATCTCTAGACGAAGTTCTCTTGTGTTCTTTTCTATGTTTTTGCATTTGTCACATGCATATTTGTTTCCCCTTTCAAAAAAATAAATTCATCTAGATTTCTTTCTGTTTGCTCTGCATTTTCTGCATCACATTCATTGCACATCTTTCAGTAAATTCCTTGCAAATCTTTGTGAAGTTCTTACTAGTCTAAGTGAGCTGAGGTGACAAGTGTTTTCTCTGAGATGAACTCGGTTTCACCGATTTTTTATTTTCGGCCCAACCGAATCCTTTCGGTACAACCGACGCATACCACTCGGTGCCACCGATTTCCCATCAGGAAAACAGTTTGCCACATCTTTTATGTTTCTACTGTTCCAGCTCCACTCAATGAATCTTGTCCTCTACAAGCATCACATTTTTATCATTGCTTTGTGCTGTGTCTCAAGGACCAAACCCATTCGACGGATTCCAGAAAACCCTTCTTGGAAATTGATGTCAAAGGGGGGGAGAGAGAACATCAAAGCTTATCATTTAGAAAGAGATCCTTAAGGGGGAGAGAGATCTTCAAGGGGAGAGAGAGAGAGATCTCCAGGGGGAGAGAATACTTAAGTAGAAAGTATTTCTCAAGGATCCCAGATGCTTTGTGTTCAAGAGGAGAGATGCTCACATGTCTTCTTGAGGGGAGAGACATGTTCATATGATCTGTTGTGCTTATTTGCATTAGCATACATTAGCTCTGATCATCATTCATATTTTTCAGCTCTGATTTTCTATTCCCTATCTTCTCCTAGTATCCCATGCTAGATTTAGGGGGAGCAAGACATCTAAGGGAAAGAAATCATTTTGATTCATTGCATATCTGTACTCTTGGGGACATGTCTAATCCAATGTGGTACTTAGTACTCACTCTCTACATGTCATCCCAGTCTTGGTATTCTTGTGGTTTCTTCTGTTTGCTCTGGCTAGTAGATGTATCTGTGTTATCTAACCTTGTTTACGCAGGTTCATCCCATCCCAAGCCAACTCAAGACTACAAGGTAAGTATATGCATCACAATCATGTGTATGAGGAATTCTTGCTGATGTACATACTGTTTGCAAGAAGGACTCATGAGCATGAAGGTATTTTTTTATATTCTTTGCTCTGATGCATATGGCCAAGATACATGTAACACATTGCCTGCTCTACCATGTTTATGCTCTCACATGCTTCTATATTCCATATTTACATGATTGCATACATGTAGGGGGAGCCTATGTTTGTTACATGTCTTTCCAAAGCTTTACTTGCTATTCTTCATATCTTCAACTAAAGCTTTGATGTATGTTGTCATCAATTACCAAAAAGGGGGAGATTGAAAGCACAAGTGCTCCCTAGGTGGTTTTGGTAATTAATGTCAACATATCTCTTGTTAGACTAACACTTTTATCTAGTATGTTTCAGATAAGTTCAACAATGGAGTGGCATGGACTAAAGGATGTGGGAACTCCTTCTAGATGCTCAGGACAAAGGATTGGCTCAAGCTTCAAGCTCAAGACTCTTCATTTTACATTTTAGTGATCCAAGATCACATTGGGTCTATAGGAAAAGCCAATACTATCAAGGAGGGATGAGGTGTTGCTTAATGAGCCTCTTGCTTCATGTGCTTAGTGATATGCTCCAAAACCCTCAACCACTTTCCCACTTCCGCAAATGACCTAAACCTAAAGCCAAAATCGGTCACATCGATTCTTCCTATCCGGCGCCACCGATTCCAAAAGTCATAGCCACTGCCACAAACCCTAAGCAAATCGGTTCTACCGATAGGGATCTCGGTTTCACCGAGATGGGATTGTAATCTCTCTGTGTATGTCCATTACCAAAATCGGTCTCACTGAATTTGAGCAATCGGTACTACCAAGATTACAATGCAAACTCTCTGGATAACTTATTACCAAAATCGGTCTCACCGAGTTTGAGTAATCGGTCCCATCGAGCTTGCCTGACCAACTCTCTGGAAAGCTTATTACCAAAATCGGTCTCACTGAGTTTGTGTAATCGGTCTTACCGAGATTACGTTATGCCCTAACCCTAACCGAATCGGTCTCACCGAGTTGCATTTCGGTCCCACGGGAAACCCTAACGGTCACATTATTTGCTAAATCGGTCTGACCGAGTTTAACGATTCGGTCCCACCGAGTTTGGTAGATTGTGTGTAACAGTTAGATTTTGTGTGGAGGCTATATATACCCCTCCACCTCCTCTTCATTTGAGAAGAGAGCCATCAGACTGAACCTACACTTCTAGCATACAGTTTCTAAGAGAGAACTACCTACTCATGTGTTGAGGCCAAGATATTCCATTCCTACCATATGAATCTTGATCTCTAGCCTTCCCCAAGTTGCTTTCCACTCAAATCTTCTTTCCACCAGATCCAAAACCTATGAGAGAGAGTTGAGTGTTGGGGAGACTATCATTTGAAGCACAAGAGCAATGAGTTCATCATCAACGCACCATTTGTTACTTCTTGGAGAGTGGTGTCTCCTAGATTGGCTAGGTGTCACTTGGGAGCCTCCGACAAGATTGTGGAGTTGAACCAAGGAGTTTGTAAGGGCAAGGAGATCACCTACTTCGTGAAGATCTACCACTAGTGAGGCAAGTCCTTCATGGGCGATGACCATGGTGGGATAGACAGGTTGCTTCTTCGTGGACCCTTCGTGGGTGGAGCCCTCCATGGATTCGCGCAACCGTTACCCTTCATGGGTTGAAGTCTCCATCAACGTGGATGTACGATAGTGCCACCTATTGGAACCACGCCAAAAACATCCATGTCTCCAATTGCGTTTGAATCCTCCAAACCCTTCCCTTTACATTCTTGCAAGTTTCATGCTTTACTTTCCGCTGCTCATATACTCTTTGCATGCTTGCTTGATATGTATTGTGAATGTTAAACTTGTGCCCAATCTCCACTTAAACTTAAGGAAACTTAAAAACTGCAACTTTGGTACTTAGTGTCTAATCACCCCCCCTAGACACCTCTTCTCAAGGTCCTACAGGCGCGCTTAGTAGGGGGGCTCCCCCTATCTCCTGGCCTCCTCGAGGATCTTCTGACGTGAACTCCAAGTCTCCAGGATCATATTCTTCCAAGAAATCACGCTGCCGAAGGTTTCATTCCGTTTGGACTCCGTTTGATATTCCTTTTCCTCGAAATACTGAAACAGGCAATAAAACAGCAATACGGGTTGGGCCTCCGGTTAATAGGTTAGTCCCAAAAGTAATATAAAAGTGTATAATAAAGCCCGTAATAATTCAAAACAGATAATAAAATAGCATGAATGCTTCATAAATTATGGATACGTAGTATCACCCGCACACAAAAATAGATCACAAGAACCCTTGGCGGCTTACCGCAGGGCGGGTCATAATATCTTTATATATAACCATTAATATGGAAAAAGAGTCACAGATAAGTCTATTATGAATTATAGCTTTGAAACACATCTATAATGTCATACCTGCGACTTTGAATTTGCACTGCCGGTTTATGTAACCTGAACAGTAAAGGTAATAACCCAATCCTTAGAAGCCAATACTTCGAAATGTATGATGATAAGCCGGGTTAAATTTAAACCACAGGTAAACTTAAATCTGAACAAAAAAGTCTCAAGACAAATCCAAAGATTGTTTTCAAAAAACTTAAACAGGATAAAAAGAAAAAATTGAGGCTTCTGATTCAAATATGATCAGTAAACCATTCCAAAGGGGTTAAGCTAGGATTCGAATACGATCATGTAGCCCCTAGTGGCTTTGGCGTTGCGCCGATCAAGAGGGTACTGACAACTATGTTCTCTTTGGTTCGAATACGACCTGTGTTTGAATAGGAAGCCCCCTAATGACCTTGAGAGTTTTTTAACGACTCTGGTTCGAATACGATCAAAGTCGGACTCAAAAGGGGTTAAGCTATGATTCGAATACGATCAAGAAGCCCCCTAGTGAGCTTGGCATTGTGCCGATCAAGAGGGTACCGACAACTATGTTCTCTTTGGTTCGAATATGACCTATGTTTGAACAGGAAGCCCCCTAGTGATCATGAGGTTTAGTGGCTAGATTCGAATACGATCATGAGCCGGACCAATAGGGTTAAGCTAGATTCGCATCAGTCCCCAATTGGTCGTTTGAAATGATAATGATGAAGACATATGATCATTGAGGATGAAAAGGACAGAGGTCCTGCTTTATTACTTATCATAATATATACATCGTCAAAATATGTACATCATGAGAGCCGGTGGCTCAAGTGTAGTAAGGCCGCAGATGAGCGATATTCCACGGCCAGCGGGTCTCCTCCTCTAACTTACGTGAGTCTTTATGCTCTCGAACATCGATAAGGTAGTATGACCCGTTGTTCAAGTTGTTGCTGACCACTGATAACCCACAAGTATAGGGGATCGCAATAGTTTTCGAGGGTAGAGTATTCAACCCAAATATATTGATTCGACACAAGGGGAGCCAAAGAATATTCTCAAGTATTAACAATTGAGTTGTCAATTCAATCACACCTGGATAACTTAGTATCTGCAACAAAGTATTTAGTAGCAAAGTAGGAAGTAACGGTAATGGTAGCAAAAGTAAAGGTAGCAGTTTTGTAGTAATTGTAACAGTAGCAGCAGTAATGTAAATAAGCAAAGCACAATATGTGAAAAGCTCGTAGGCATTGGATCAGTGATGGATAATTATGTCAGATGCGATTCCTCATGTGATAGTTATAACATAGGGTGACACAGAACTAGCTCCAGTTCATCAATGTAATGTAGGCATGTATTTCGAATATAGTCATACGTGCTTATGGAAAAGAACTTGCATGACATCTTTTGTCCTACCCTCCCGTGGCAGCGGGGTCCTAATGGAAACTAAGGGATATTAAGGCCTCCTTTTAATAGAGTACTGGACCAAAGCATTAGCACTTAGTGAATACATGAACTCCTCAAACTATGGTCATCACCGAGAAGTATCCCGATTATTGTCACTTCGGGGTTGTCGGATCATAACACATAATAGGTGACTATAGACTTGCAAGATAGGAACGAGAACTCACATATATTCATGAAAACATAATAGGTTCAGATCTGAAATCATGGCACTCGGGCCTTGGTGACAAGCATTAAGCATAGCAAAGTCATAGCAACATCAATCTCAGAACATAGTGGATACTAGGGATCAAACCCTAACAAAACTAACTTGATTACATGGTAAATCTCATCCAACCCATCACCTTCCAGCAAGCCTACGATGGAATTACTCATGCACGGCGGCGAGCATCATGAAATTGGTGATGGAGGATGGTTGATGATGATGACAACGATGAATCCCCCTCTCCGGAGCCCCGAACGGACTCCAGATCAGCCCTCCCGAGAGAGATTCGGGCTTGGCGGCGGCTCTGTATCGTAAAACACGATGAAACTTTCTCTCTGATTTTTTTCTCCGCGAAAGCAAATATATGGAGTTGGAGTTGAGGTCGGTGGACATTCAGGGGGCCCACGAGGTAGGGGCACGCCCTAGGGGAGGGGGCGCGCCCCCACCCTCGTGGACAGGGTGTGAGCCCCCTGATGCTAATTCTTTCGCCAGTATTTTTTATTAATTCTGAAAAGTTGCTCCGTGGATTTTCAGGTCATTCCGAGAACTTTTATTTCTGCACAAAAATAACACCATGGCAGTTCTGCTAAAAACAGCGTCAGTCCGGGTTAGTTCCATTCAAATCATGCAAGTTAGAGTCCAAAACAAGGGCAAAAGTGTTTGGAAAAGTAGATACGACGGGGACGTATCAACTCCCCCAAGCTTAAATCTTTGCTTGTCCTCAAGCAATTCAGTTGATAAACTGAAAGTGATAAAGAAAAACTTTTACAAACTCTGTTTGCTCTTGTTGTTATAAATATGTAAAGTCAGCCTCCAAGTTTTCAGCAAATATTATGAACTAACCATATTCACAATAACACTTAGGTCTCATGTTTACTCATATCAATGGCATAATCAACTAGCGAGCAATAATAATAAAAGTCGGATGACAACAATTTCTCAAAACAATCATAATATGATATGACAAGATGGTATCTCGCTAGCCCTTTCTGAAACCGCAAAACATAAATGCAGAGCACCTTTAAAGATCAAGGCTGACTAAACATTGTAACTCATGGTAAAAGAGATCCAGTCATAGTCATACCCAATATAAACTAATAGTAATGCATGCAAATGACAGCAGTGCTCTCCAACAGGTTCTTTTTAATAAGAGGGTGATGACTCAACATAAAAGTAAATAGATAGGCCCTTCGCAGAGGGAAGCAGGGATTTGTAGAGGTGCCAGAGCTCGGTTTTGAAATAGAGATAAATAACATTCTGTGTGGTATACTTTCACTGTCAACATAACAACTATGAGATCTTGATATCTTCCATGCTACACACATTATAGGCGGTTCCCAAATAGAATGGTAAAGTTTATACTCCCCCACCACCAACAAGCATCAATCCATGGCTTGCCCGAAACAACGGGTGCCTCCAACTAACAACAATCCTGGGGGAGTTTTGTTTAATTATTTTGATTTGATTTGAGCATGGGACTAGGCATCCCGGTGACCAACCATTTTCTCGTGAATGAGGAGCGGAGTCCACTCCTCTTGAGAATAACCCGCCTAACATGGAAGATACAGACAACCCTAGTTGATACATGAGCTGCTCGAGCATACAAAACAGAATTTCATTTGAAGGTTTGGAGTTTGGCACATACAAATTTACTTGGAACGGCAGGTAGATACCGCATATAGGAAGGTATGGTGGACTGATATGGAATAACTTTGGGGTTTATGGAGTTTGGATGCACAAGCAGTATTCTCTCTTACTACAGGTGAAGGCTAGAAAAAGATTGGGAAGCGACCAACTGAGAGAGCGACAACAGTCATGAACATGCATTAAAATTGATCAACACCGAGTGCAAGCATGAGTAGGATATAATCCACCATGAACATAAATATCATGAAGGCTATGTTGATTTTGTTTCAACTACATGCGTGAACATGTGCCAAGTCGAGTCACTCAATTCATTCAAAGGAGGATACCACCCTATCATACCATATCACAACCATTTTAATAGCATGTTGGCGCGCAAGGTAAACCATTATAAACTCAGAGCTAATTAAGCATGGCATAAGCAACTATAATCTCTAATTGTCATTGCAAACATGTTTATTCATAATAGGCTGAACCAGGAACGATGAACTAATCATATTTACAAAAACAAGAGAGGTCGAGTTCATACCAGCTTCTCTCATCTCAATCAGTCCATCATATATCATCATTATTACCTTTCACTTGCACGACCGAACGGTGTGGATAATAATAATAGTGCACGTGCATTGGACTAAGCTGGAATCTGCAAGCATTCAATTCAGGGGAGAAGACAAGATAATATGGTCTCTTGGTTAAGTCAACAATAATGCATTTAAGAGCCACTTAACATTTTCATTATGGTCTTCTTCTTTAGACCCCCAAAGGAAAGAAAAGAAAAGAAATAAAACTATTTACACGGGAAAGCTCCCAACAAGCAAAATAAGAACAAGAAATCTTTTTGGGTTTTCTTTTAATTACTACTACTACAAGCATGGAAATTAAACTAACTATTTTTTTTGTTTTTTCTTAAGGTTTATCAAACACACAAGAAGAAAGCTTAGAAAAAGAAATTAAACTAGCATGGATAGTACAATGAAAAAGTATGAGCACCGACAACTAGAATGAGTGTTTGAACATGAATGTAATGTCGGTGAGAAGTACGTACTCCCCCAAGCTTATGCTTTTGGCCTAAGTTGGTCTATGCCCACGGATCGTGGCTACTCTCCCCGGTGTACTGAGGAGTGTCATCATACTGCCACTGGCTAGCGATCTCCTCCGGATCCCACTGATAACAGGATGGTCGATAAGGTTCAAGTGGTGGTTCCAGCTAGGGATGGCACCCGCCGGGTTTGGGTACAGGTATAGTTATCCCATACCCTTACCCATCCTCCTTGAGCTTACCCATTACCCGTACTCATACCCGTCAACGGGTACAATTTTTTCCCATACCCATCACCCGACAGGGTAAATGGGTACCCACGGGTAAAAATTCCCGTGTGCACACATCAACTTGAGCAAAAAGTAATCATAATCGACAAGATGTCATTGACCTCTTTTGTTTCATTTCTAGCCGAACTTCAGAAATTATCTTCTATTTGCGTACTTCGTTGACCTCTTCCATCTCCTCTTGTACATCTTAATCATTGAAAAGAACAACATGATCTCCATCTTCATCCATTGGGGCAGATGTATCATTGGCATATTCACAAGGAACATGTACTTGGCTGCTGAGCTTGTACTACTGCAAAAGGAGCATCAATAACAAAATAGACATCAAATTCATATATATGTAGTCTACTGAATATAATACTTGATTCTTAATGAGCACTGAAATTACGATGCTCATATATACATAATACACTACGTACTGAAATCTTGTACTTATATAACATCTCTACATCGAATATCTTCTATATATAGAAAAATCATATTCATCACAATAGCTATATACTGTATACATCTTGTATAAGCAGAAACAAATGATTATATGCACGAATGCATCACCTCATCCATATAAAAAAAACTACAAGATCAATGCGCTATCCATCGACAAGATCGGGGTTGTCATGCCATGCTCCTGGCCGTGGTGGAGCTGTGGTGGTCGCCGCCCTCAGACTAAATCTGCATAAGTGTGAGTTGCATCTGCTTCTCCCGGTCGCCGTCCTCACACAAGCTATGGTCCTCATCCGCAAGGTCCATGGTGTCTGAGCGACTGGAGGCGCTAGCAACGGCAAGGCAGTGAGCAGCTGGGGGCGCTGGCGGCGGCGACTAGCGATAGCCGATGGACAAGGAGGCGAGGAGATGAAATGAGACGAGGAGATGAGGAGGATATCTATCTAAATATGGGCTGTGATCACACGCATTCATTATTCACCATCACCTAATCACGTTAATCTAGGAGAGAAGGAGAGATTTATGGGATTCGTTCTGCCATTACATGTTTCCTTTCCATGTTTACCATGTAGCTACTATCAACGTGGGCTACTCATGTAGTCAATGGCTATGGGATTAGACTCATTTTGTGGGAAATTAAATTAGATAAATGAATAGTAAGGGCCCACTTAACATATTTTATGCGGGTCTATGGGTACACGGGTATGGGTTATGACATCCCATACCCGTACCCACTATACCCGATGGGTTTAATATTTTTCTATTTATATACCCATGGGTAATCATTTATCCCATACCCTTACCCCAATAGGGGTTTTACCCGCCGGGTATGCAGCATAGATACCTCCAAAGATGGGGCCCTTTGTACGGTTCAGGCTTAATCGTTTAGCAATAATAGCACTCATACTAACAGAGTTATCATGAAATAAAGCATGGAACAAAATAATAATATCAGGAACACTAAGGTTTCCACAGTTTCCGCGACCAATTAAGCACCGACTAGCAAATATGGTAAAGTAGCGTAAAACAGGAAAATGTATGCTAGTAATTATTGCATCGGAAACCTTCCTCGATTCTCCTACGATAATAGTATCAATAAATCCATCCACATCTTTATGATGTGGTTCCTCTAAGCTACCCCCGAAGGGTATCTTGCAAACCGTGCAAAATTCATCTAGCGACATCTCCCTAGACACATCATATAAATGAAACTCTATTGAAGGATGTGATATCTTAGGATAATAGTAGAAATTTTGCACGAAAGTATTGGTGAGTAAGAGATACTATTCGATCTGGTCGTGAAGGAAGTCGGTGAGGCCCGCATTATCAGCCAACGAATAAAAATCATCTTAGATCCCGGCTGCTCTCAAGAAATCATCACAAGGCCATTCACACGACCGTACTTCCGCCACATGAGGGAGATTATACTTGGGCTTTTCATTCTCCTTAGTTTGTTTATCCTTAGAGCCTTGGCTAGAAGAGCCCCTCAAGAACAATCTCTTCATCTTTTTCTGAAAATTTCTGAAATTTTTAGTAACTCAAAATAAAAGTGAACCAAACTGAACACTATCATAGCAACTACTCCCACAAGTGCCTAGAGGCTATATCATGCATTAGAATTACTTGGGACCTCATAAATTTGACGTGCAAGCTCAAGAACAGGGTCACCTAGGCAGCAAAAATTTGCAATGAATAAAGCACTAGAAAAAAACTAATTGGACCATTGGAGGAGTCACATACCAAGGAACAATCCCCCGAAGCAGTTTTGTGAATGGAGCTTTGAGCAAGGAGATCGAAAATGGCAGCAAAATGAGCTAGAACTCGTGCTTGAGCTGGATGGTGATTTTTTTGGGAGGAAGATGAAGTGTGTGGGTGCAGGAATAAGTGGAGGGGGGCCACCATGGGCCCACGAGGCAGGGGCGCGCCCTATAGGGGTGGGCGCGCCCTGGACCCTCGTGGCCAGGTGCTTGCTCCCCCTGCTGTGTTCTCAGTGCCAGATATTCTCAAATATTCCAGAAAAAATCATATTAAATTGGCAGGGCATTTGGAGAACTTTTATTTTCGGGGTATTTTTTTATTGCATGGATAATTCAGAAAATAGACAGAAAATACTATTTTTGCTTTATTTATTCTAAATAACAAAAAGTAAAAAGAGGGTACAGAAGGTTGTGCCTTCTAATTTCATCCATCTCATGATCATCAAAAGGAATCCACTAACAAGGTTGATCAAGTCTTGTTAACACACTCATTCCGAATAACATGGAACCGGAGAAATTTCGAATAACACTACGTTACCTCAACGGGGATATGAACATCCCCAATAATAAGAATATCATATTTCTTATTGACAGTAGGAAGAGGAAATTCAAAACCTCCAATAATGATAGTTGGAATTTTTCCAATAGAATTGATACTATGAACTTGAGGTTGTTTCCTCGGAAAGTGTACCGTATGCTCATTACCATTAACATGAAAAGTGACATTGCCTTTGTTGCAATCAATAATAGCCCCTGCAGTATTCAAAAAGGGTCACCAAGGATAATCGACATACTATCGTCCTCGGGAATATCAAGGATAACAAAGTCCGTTAAGATAGTGACATTTGCAACCACAATAGGCACATCCTCACAAATACCGACAGGTATAGCAGTTGATTTATCGGCCATTTGCAAAGATATTTCAGTAGGTGTCAACTTATTCAATTCAAGTCTACGATATAAAGAGAGAGGCATAACACTAACACCGGCTCCACGATCACATAAAGCAGTTTTAACATAGTTTCTTTTAATGGAGCATGGTATAGTTGGTACTCCCGGATCTCCTAGTTTCTTTGGTATTCCACCCTTAAAAGTATAATTAGCAAGCATGGTGGAAATCTCAGCTTCCGGTATCTTTCTTTTATTTGTAATGATATCCTTCATGTATTTAGCATAAGGATTAACTTTAAGCATATCAATTAAGCGCATACGTAAAAAGATAGGTCTAATCATTTCAGCAAAGCGCTCAAAATCCTCATCATCCTTTTTCTTGGATGGCTTAGGAAGAAAACGCATGGGTTTCTGAACCCATGGTTCTCTTTCTTTACTGTGCTTCCTATCAACAAAATTTTCTTAGCATAACATTGATTCTTTGATTGTGGGTTATCAAGATCAACAACAGGTTCAATCTCTACATCATTATTATTGCTAGGTTGAGCATAAACATGAACATTATCATTAACATTATCACTAGGTTCATGTTCATCACCAGATTGTGTTTCAGCATCAGAAATAAAAATATCATTAGGATTGTCAGGTGTGTCTACAACAGGTTCACTAGAAGCATGCAAAGTCCTATCATTTTTCTTTTTCTTCTTTCCAGAAGGACTAGGTGCATCTAAATTATTTCTCTGAGAATCTTGCTCGATTCTTTTAGGGTGGCCTTTAGGATACAAAGGTTCCTGAGTCACTTTACCAGTTCTTGTAGCCACTCTAACAGCAAAATCATGTTTATTATTTAATTCATCGAGCAAATCACTTTGAACTTTAAGTACTTGTTCTGCTTGAGTGGTAACCATAGAAGCATATTTGCTAATGAGTTTAAGTTCACCTTTAACTCTAGCCATATAATCACTCAAGCATCCAATCATGTAAGAATTACCCTTTAATTCTCTACCAACATAAGCATTGAAATTTTCTTGTCTAGCCTTAAAGTCATCAAATTCATCCAAACATTGGCTAGGAAACTTAGTAGACGGGATTTCAACTTTATCATATCTATAGAGAGAATTTACCTTTACTACCTGTGTTGGGTTATCAAGACCATGTGTTTCTTCAATAGGTGGTATATTAAGACCGTGTATTTCTTCAACACGAGGTAAATTCTTAACATCTTCAGCTTTAATACCTTTCTCTTTCATTGATTTATTTGCCTCTTGCATATCTTCAGGACTGAGAAATAGAACTCCCCTTTTCTTCGAAGTTGGTTTAGGAGTTGGCTCAGGAATTGGCTCAGGAAGTGTCCAATTATTTTCATTAGTCAACATATTATTCAATAGCAATTCAGCTTGGTCGACTATTCTTTCCCTGAAAACACAACCAACACAACTATCCAAGTGGTCCTTGGAAGCATCGGTTAGTCCATTATAAAAGATATCGAGTATTTCATTTTTCTTAAGAGGATGATCAGGCAAAGCATTAAGTAATCGGAGAAGCCTCCCCAAGCTTGTGGGAGACTCTCTTCTTCAATTTGCACAAAATTATATATTTCCCTCAAGGCAGCTTGTTTCTTATGGGCAGGGAAATATTTAGCAGAGAAGTAATAAATCATATCCTGGGGACTACGCACACAACCAGGATCAAGAGAATTAAACCAAGTTTTAGCATCACCCTTTAATGAGAATGGAAACATCTTAAGGATACAATGGTAGCGAGATTTCTCATGATTAGTGAACAGGGTGGCTATATCATTCAACTTAGTAAGATGTGCCACAACAGTTTCAGATTCAAAGCCATAAAAAGGATTAGTTTCAACCAAAGTAATTATCTCAGGATCGACAGAGAATTCATAATCCTTATCAGTAACAAAGATAGGTGAAGTAGCAAAAGAAGGGTCATATTTCATTCTAGCATTTAGAGATTTCTGTTTTAGTTTAGCTAATAACTTCTTAAGATCAGATATATCATTGCAAGCAAGAATATCTCTAGTAGTTTCTTCATCCATAACATAACCCTCTGGAACAACAGGCAATTCATACTTAGGGGGAGAACCTTCATCATCACTATCTTCAATAATATCAGTTTCAAGAATTTCATTCTCTCTAACCCTAGCAAGTTGTTCATCAAGAAATTCACCTAATGGCACAGTAGTATCAAGCACAGAAGTAGTTTCATCATAAGTATCATGCATATCAGAAGTGGCATCATCAATAACATGCGACATATCAGAATTCATAGCAGTAGCAGGTTTAGGTGTCGCAAGCTTACTCAAAACAGATGGTGAATAGAGTGTAGAGCTAGATGGTAGTTCCTTACCTCCCCTCGTAGTTGAGGGAAAAATCTTAGTTCTTTTGTCTTACAAGTTCCTCATAGTGATCAGCAGATATAAATCCCAAGCGACTCAAAGAATATAGCTATGCTCCCCGGCAACGGCGCCAGAAAAGAGTCTTGATAACCCACAAGTATAGGGGATTGCAACCGTTTTCAAGGGTAGAGTATTCAACCCAAATTTATTGATTCGACACAAGGGGAGCCAAAGAATATTCTCAAGTATTAGCAATTGAGTTGTCAATTCAATCACACCTAGATAAATTAGTATCTGCAGCAAATTATTTAGTAGCAAAGTAGTATGGAAGTAACGGTAAGGGTAGCAAAAGTAAAGGTAGCAGTTTTGTAGTAATTGTAACAGTAGCGGCGGTAATGTAAATAAGCAAAGCACAACATGTGAAAAGCTCGTAGGCATTGGATCAATGATGGATAATTATGTCGGATGCAATTCCTCATGTAAGAGTTATAACATAGGGTGACACAGAACTAGCTCCAATTCATCAATGTAATGTAGGCATGTATTCCGAATATAGTCATACATGCTTATGGAAAAGAACTTGCATGACATCTTTTGTCCTACCCTCCCATGGCAGCGGGGTCCTAATGGAAACTAAGGGATATTAAGGCCTCCTTTTAATAGAGTACCAGACCAAAGCATTAGCATTTAGCGAATACATGAACTCCTCAAACTATGGTCATCACCGAAAAGTATCCCGATTATTGTCACTTCGGGGTTGTCGGATCATAACACATAATAGGTGACTATAGACTTGTAAGATAGGATCAAGAACTCACATATATTCATGAAAACATAATAGGTTCAGATCTGAAATCATGGCACTCGGGCCCTAGTGACAAGCATTAAGCATAGCAAAGTCATAGCAACATCAATGTCAGAACATAGTGGACACTAGGCATCAAACCCTAACAAAACTAACTTGATTACATGGTAAATCTCATCCAACCCATCACCGTCCAGCAAGCCTATGATAGAATTACTCACGCACGGCGGTGAGCATCATCAAATTGGTGATGGAGGATGGTTGATGATGACGACGACGACGAATCCCCCTCTCGAGAGCCCCAAACGGACTCTAGATCGGCCCTCCCAAGAGAGATTAGGGCTTGGCGGCGGCTCTGTATCGTAAAACGCGATGAAACTTTCTCTCTGATTTTTTCTCTCCGCGAAAGCAAATATCTGGAGTTGGAGTTGAGGTCGGTGGACGTTCAGGGGGCCCATGAGGTAGGGGGCGCGCCCTAGGGGAGGGGGCGCACCCCCACCCTCGTGGATAGGGTGTGGGCCCCCTGACACTAATTCTTTTGTCAGTATTTTTTATATTAATTTCGAGAAGTTGCTCCGTGGATTTTCAGGTCATTCCGAGAACTTTTATTTCTGCACAAAAATAACATCATGGTAGTTCTGCTGAAAACAGCATCAGTCCGGGTTAGTTCCATTCAAATCATGCAAGTTAGAGTCCAAAACAAGGGCAAAAGTGTTTGGAAAAGTAGATACGATGGTGACGTATCAACCACAAAGGGCCCTTCCCAAGGTGGGGATAACTTGTGTGCATCAGTTTGATCGTGGATGAGCCGGAGCACCAAGTCACCTTCTTGAAAGGTTCCGGACTTAACCCGACGGCTGTGATAATGGCGCAGATCCTATTGGTAAATCGCCGAGCGGGCTGCTGCCAAGTCACGCTTTTCATCTAACAGGTCAAGTGCATCCTGACGGGCTTGTTCATTATCAGCTTCAATGAGCCACCACACGGGGCGAGTCATGATGGATGTCACTAGGTAAAACCGCCTTTGTTCCATAAACCATGAAGAAAGGCGTATAACCCGTAGACCTGTTGGGGTAGTATTGATGCTCCATATCACAGAAGGTAACTCCTCCACCCAACAACCCGGCGTCCATTGCAAAGGAACCATAAGCCGGGGTTTGATGCCTTTCAAGATTTCCTGATTGGCTCCTTCAGCTTGACCATTGGATTGAGGGTGAGCTACTGATGAAACGTCAAGCCGGATATGCCCACGTTGACAGAACTCCTCCATGGTACCCTTGGACAGATTAGTACCATTGTCAGTTATAATGTTGTGTGGAAAACCAAAACGAAAGATCACCTTTTTCATGAATTGAACCGTCGTGGTTGCATCCCACTTACTAACTTGCTCTGCCTCAACCCACTTTGTGAATTTATCAACTGCCACCAAGAGATGGGTGTTTTTATATTTGGACCTTTTAAAAGGCCCAACCATGTCAAGCCCCCAGACTGCAAAAGGCCAAGTAATTGGAATCATCCTCAACTCTTGAGCCGGCACGTGAGCACGTCTCGAGAACTTCTGACAACCATCACATACTGACCAGATCCTCTGCATCAGCGTGAGCTGTCAGCCAATAAAATCCATGACGAAAAGCTTTGGCCACAATGGATTTTGACTCGACATGATGGCCACAATCTCCTTCATGAATCTCAGGAAGAATTTCTTGTCCTTCCTCAGGAGAAACACAACGCTGAAACGCCCCAGTGACACTATGATGATGCAACTCGCCATTGGCAATTGTCATTGACTTAGACCGCCGGGTTATCTGCCTGGCCAAGGTTTCATCCTCAGGCAACTCAACCCGGGTCATGTAAGCCAAGTATGGTACTGTCCAATCTGGGATGACGTGAAGAGCCGCCACCAATTGTGCTTCTGAGTCAGGAACATCCAAGTCTTCCTCTGTAGGCAACTTGACAGAAGGGTTATGCAGAATATCCAAGAAAGTGTTAGGCGGCACTGGCTTACGCTGAGACCCCAGCCGGCTTAAGGCATCAGCCGCCTCGTTCTTTTTGTGATCAATGTGCTCCACTTGATAACCCTTGAAATGTCCAGCAATGGCATCAACTTCACGGCGATAAGCCGCCATGAGAGGATCCTTGGAATCCCACTTGTCTGATACTTGTTGAGCCACCAAATCTGAGTCGCCAAAGCACCTTACCCGGCTTAAGCTCATCTCCTTAGCCATCCGAAGACCATGGAGCAAGGCCTCATACTCAGCTGCATTGTTAGTACAGGGAAACAACAACCGTAGCACATAACAAAATTTGTCACCTCGAGGGAAGCTAAAACAACTCCAGCCCCCGAGCCCTCCAACTACCTGGACCCATCAAAGTGAATAGTCCAATATGTGTTGTCCAGCTTCTCTTCAGGCATCTGCAGCTCTGTCCAATCGTTGATGAAGTCCACCAGTGCTTGAGACTTGATAGCAGTGCATGGCACATACTTTAAACCATGAGGCCCAAGTTCAATGGCCCACTTGGCGACTCGTCCTGTGGCTTCTCTATTTTGAATGATATCTCCTAAAGGAGCAGAACTAACCACAGTGATGGGATGACCCAGAAAATATTGCTTAAGCTCCCGGCTTGCCATAAACACCCCATAAACGAGCTTTTGCCAATGTGGATACCTTTGCTCGGATTCAATAAGCACCTCGCTGATGTAATAAACTGACCGTTGAACCGGATGTTCCTTGCCAGCCTCCTTGCGCTCCACCACAATGGCCACAATGACAGCACGTGTGTTAGCAGCCACATATAACAATAATGGCTCCTTATCAATGGGAGCAGCAAGGACCAGCGGCTCAGCTAGCTGTCTCTTCAAATCTTCAAAGGCAGCATTAGCAGCATCACTCCAGACGAAGTCGTCTGTCTTCTTCATCATCTGATACAGCAGTATGGCCTTCTCACCTAACCGGCTTATGAACCGGCTTAAAGCAGCAATACGACCCGCCAAACATTGAACATCATTGATACACGCCGGTTTAGCGAAAGAGGTGATTTCCTTGATCTTCTCCGCGTTAGCCTCAATGCCTCTGTTTGAAACCAAAAAACCCAAAAGCTTGCCTGCTGGCACACCAAAAATGCACTTGGTCGGATTAAGCATCATCTTGTAGACCCGAAGATTATGAAAGGTCTCCTTCAGATCATCTATCAAGGTCTCCTTCTCTCTGGACTTCACCACAATGTCATCCACATAAGCATGAACATTGCGCCCAATCTGATTGTGAAGACAGTTCTGTACACACTGCTGATAAGTCGCCTGGGCACTCTTAAGCCCAAAAGGCATAGACACATAGCAGAAGGCTCCAAACGGAGTAATAAAAGTCATCTTCTCCTGGTCCTTAACTGCCGTCTTAATCTGATGATAACCAGAATAAGCATCCAAAAAGCTTAAACGCTCACAACCCGCCATAGCATCAATGATTTGATCAATACGAGGGAGAGCGAAAGGATCAGCCGGACAAGCCTTGTTTAAGTCCGTGTAATCCACACACGTACGCTAGGTGTCGTTCTTCTTAAACACAAGCACCGGGTTAGCCAATCACTCTGTATGAAAAACTTCAACAATAAACCCGGCCGCCAAGAGCCGGGCCACTTCCTCATCAATGGCCTTACGCCTCTCCTCATTGAACCACCGAAGAAACTTCTTGAACGACTTAAATTTTGGATCAATATTGAGAGTGTGCTCAGCGAGTTCCTTCGGTACACCTGGCATGTCAGAAGGTTTCCATGCAAAGATGTCCCGGTTCTCACGGATGAACTCGATGAGCGTGCTTTCCTATTTGGGATCCAGATTAGCACTGATACTGAACTGCTTGGATGAGTCGCCTGGAACAAAATCAACAAGCTTGGTGTCATCGGCCGACTTAAACTTCATCACCGGCTCATGCTCTATGGTTGGCTTCTTCAAAGATGTCATGTACGCCGGGTTAACATTGTCCTTGTAGAACTTCAACTCTTCTGTTGCACAAACAGATTCAGCGTATGCAGCATCGCCTTCCTCACATTCCAAGGCTATCTTCCGACTCCCATGCACTCTGATGGTGCCCTTATGACCCGACATCTTGAGCTGCAGATATACATAACACGACCGTGTCATGAACTTGGCATAAGCCGGCCGTCCAAACAGGGCGTGATACATGCTCTTGATTTTGACCACCTCAAAAGTTAACTTCTCAGCCCTAGAATCATGCTCATCTCCAAAGGCCACTTCCAGTTCAATCTTACCCCTGGGTACGTCGACTTACTAGGGACCACCCCATGAAAAATAGTGTTGGAAGTCTTGAGATTTTTATCAGTCAACCCCATGTGACGAAAAGTCTCATAATAGAGGATATTGATGCTACTGCCTCCATCCATGAGCACCTTAGTGAACTTGTATCCACCAACCTGAGGTGCCACCACCAAGGCCAAGTGACTGGGATTGTCAACCCGGGGAGGATGATCTTTCCTACTCCACAGAATAGGCTGCTCAGACCATCTCAAATAACAAGGAACTGTCGGCTCAACAACGTTCACAACCCTCTTATGAAGCTTCTGATCCCGTTTGCACAAACTGATGGTAAACACATGATATTTTCCATTATTCAACTGCTTTGGATTACTCTGATATCCACCTTGCTGCTGCTGCTGACCTCCCTAGCCGGATTGCTGATTATAACCACCTTGATTACCTTGAGAGCCCTGAAAATTGGAATTTGAACCGCCACCCGGGCCATGAAAACCGTCGCCACCTGAGCCGCCGCCCGACCCATGATTGCCGCCAAACATGTTGGAATTCTTGAAAGCCTTCATGATCGTACGGTCCTTACATAGGTGAGTGACCGGTTTCTGTGGAGTACCGTGCCTTGGACATGGCTCATTCAGCAACTGCTCAAGCGTGGGGCTTGACCCGCCGGACCGAGGAGGTGGTCTCCCCTTACGTCGTTGATTGTTGCCCTGCGCACTGGTGTTAGCCACAAACTCCAAGCTACCATCAGCCTTACATTTATTATTACCTCCTTGATTTGCCAGGTTATGCTGAGGACCCTTGGCGTTGTCGTTCTTCTTTCCCTTCCCTGTCTTCTCATCATCAGACTCAGGATCCTTGGTACTATCAGAGTCGGCGTATTTGACTAGAGCCGCCATCAGCTAACCCATGTCATTACAATCACGCTCGATCCACCCCAGCTTCATTTTTAGAGGCGTAAAACGACAATTTTTCTCCAACATTAAGACTGCAGAGCCGGCATTCATCTTATCAGACGAATGTATTATGGCTTTGACCTGGTGCACCCAATGGGTTGTGGACTCACCCTCCTCTTGCTTGCAATTAGTCAAATCCACAATTGACATGGGCTGCTTGCATGTATCTTTGAAGTTCTGAATAAACCGGGCTTTTAACTTTGCACATGAACCAATGGAATTAGGTGGCAACCCCTTCAACCAAGTTCGGGCCGTTCCATCCAACATCATGGTGAAGTATTTGGCCATCGCAGCGTCATTGACTTCTAGTAGCTCCATGGCCATCTCATAGCTTTCAATCCATGCCCCAGGTTGTAAGTCGGCCGTGTAATTCGGCACCTTTCGAGGCCCCTTGAAATCCTTGGGCAAACGCTCATTACGCAGAGCCGACACCAGACAAGGGACACCTCCGGTCCTAGTGGTCACGCTTGCCTCAATAGAAGTCGTCGGATAAACCGGAAAAGACTAGTAAGCCGCCTGCTCAGCTGCCTGCTGAGCCGCCCGCTCAGCCTCTTGACGTATTCTATCCTGATCGACCAAGTTAGGAGCTCCATCACGCGCCGAGTCATGCCCGCACGACTGGTCACGATGCTGGGCGTTGCTTGAAACGGCCGCTGAATCCATGTGCCTGCTATAACTCGGGCTCCGGCTTGGGCGAGGGGTCGAATGAATCCTGTCTCAGCTATATAAGTATGCCTCCTGCTGCGCCAAAGTCATCTGAAGAAGTTCTCTGACCCTTCGAGTTTCAACCGCCATCGGAGAGTCGCCCTCCACCGGGAGAGTCTCCAATCGTGCCGCTGCAGCAATCATGTTCTCCAAAGGGTTAGAATAATGACGCTGTGGTGTTGGTACGTACTGAGGTGGAGCAGTATTCATCCGAGGAGGTCCCATTACTCGCGGCTGAAACGGCATCCCAAACCCAGGCATTGTGACCCGGTTTACCTCCGGCGGGTTACTGGGCCCTGCATCGGGTGTACAGAAGAGATTTCGAGGATCATAAACCGAAGGCAGACGGGATTGGGTCTTCTGGTACCTCCTCCTCATGACCTCATTTGACGCGTTCTGATCCAACGTGAGCTGGAAAGCCTGCGACTGAGTCCGCTGAGCCTGAGCGTCCAGAGCCGCCCGCTCTGCGGTCATCCTGACGACTTCTGCCGCCAGGTCTTCCTTAGCCTGCACTATATCCTATTTTAACTGCGCCACTTCCGCAACATGTTGAGCTTGATCCGTCGGGTTGACCACGGCGGTTAATAGAGCTGTCATCTTATCCATGAGACCCATCAGCACCTGAGCCGGCGGGCGCACAGGGCCTCCTGCCCCGGCTGCCGCTGACCCGGAGGTTATTGCTGCCGCAGCCGTATAGTTCTGAATGGGTTGCGTGCCAGCCATGAAGATCCCAACTCTGCTCGGCGGCTCAAGGAGGTCCGGAATACTACTGCCATCGGAACAGCCCCCAAGCCCGCCGTCTTGCAATTGATACAATGAATCCGTCTCACCCGTGGACGACTCACCATCAGAATATATGGCCATCTCACCGCCAGACACAGATCCTTCAAAAAGTTCCCCTCCGTGGATGCATCCCATGAAGGCACGCTTCATGGCAGGTTGAGCCGTCTCGACAAGGTCGGTGCATATGTCCGGCTCAGGGCTCGGCTCGCCGATCTTGCCGATGAAGACGTGGATTTTGCCGAAGGGGACCCGGTACCCATACTCAATTGAGCCGGCGTCGGGGCCCCACCTGCATCATCGATGTAGAGCTTACCGCGACGACTCTTGGTCATCCGGCCCGAAGCGTATCCCTTGAGCCCTTCGAAGCTGCCCTTAAAGAACTCAAATCCACCGTGCGCTGGCCCCACGGTGGGCGCCAACTGTCCTGGAATTGTCACGTCAGATGTCCTAGTGAAAGGACTTAGTAGTGAAGCCATTGCAACTAGGAAGCTTAAATGGGTTAATTGGGACAAAGGACACGGGATTTATACTGGTTCGGCCCCTTACGGTGAAGGTAAAAGCCTACGATCCAGTTTTGAGTGGGATTGCTTATGTCTCGATTACCAGGGAGCGAAATTGCTTGACCTAGTTCTCGATCTGATGTTACTTGCCCTGAACCGCTGCCGGGTCGTCCCTTTATATACAGAGGTCGACGCCCAACGGCTGTCAGAGTCCCGGCCGGGTCATAAACAGTGTCCAGCTCGGTCTCTGTCTATTCATGCCTTACAACACAAGTTACATACATATGGCGGTTTATCTCTACAGGCCCTGAGTCGCCTTTGGGCTTGGGCCCTTAACTGAACCGCCATCTTCACGTGTCGTCTTGGGCTTCATATCTTGACTCGCCATAGGTATAACCCGGCCCTCCTGAGCGGGTCATACCTAATAGTTATATCCCCAACACCCTCCGTGATGGTGTCAAGATTGGATCTGGTGGTTCTGGACTCTGCGGCGGATGGAATTGATTTTCGTCGACTCCCCTAGGGTTTCTAGAATATTAAGGTATTTATAGAGCAAAGAGGCGGTCCGAGGGCACCTCGGCCTCCTGGCGCGCCCTGGTGGGTTGTGCTCCCCTCGGAGCACCCCCCCAGGCGCAGCCTTGGCCCATTAGGTGTCTTCTGGTCCAAAAAATTCTCCGTGAAGTTTCATTGCATTTGGACTCCGTTTGGTATTGATTTCCTGCGATGTAGAAAACAGCAACTGGCACTTGGCACCATGTCAATAGGTTAGTACCAAAAAATGATATAATATAACAACATGGAACAATCAAAAATTATAGATACGTTGGAGACGTATCAGCATCCCCAAGCTTAACTCCTACTCATCCTCAAGTAGGTAAGTGATAAAAATAGAATTTTTTATGTGGAATACTGCCTAACATGTCATATCATATTCTTTTCTTTATAGCATGGACATTTGGACTTTTATGTGATTCAAAGAAATAGTCTAGTTTTGACATGATAATTTAAATACTCAAGCATATTAACAGGCAACCATGTCTTTTAAAATATCAACACTAAAATAAGTTATCCCTAGCCCATCATGCTCAATCATTGATCCATTCATGAAACACACTCGCATATTAACTACACCCAATACTCAAGTACGATCATATTGCCTCCTAGTTGGTGCTTTTATAAGAGAAGATGGAGACTCAAATAAAAATAAAAATTGCATAAAGTAAAAGAAAGGCCCTTCGCAGAGGGAAGTAGGGATTTGTAGAGGTGCCAAAGCTCAAAGCGAAATTTCAGAGATAAAAACATTTTGGAAGGTGTATCTTTCCCACCAATGAAAACAATTTGGAGTTCCCAACACTTTCCATACTAGATATATCATAGGCGGTTCCCAAACAGAAAATAAAGTTTATTCCTTTTTTTAACCATACTTTCACTTTCCATGGCTAGCCGTATCCATGGTTGCCCTCCATACCAACACTTCCCAATGAATTTATTATTTGACAACAGAAAGTAAATTCATTTTTAATTTCAAGACCGGGCATTGCTAATACCTTTGCCTTATCTTATGCAATGACAAGTGAATAAACACTCATCGTGAGAATAACACATCTAGCATGGAAAATATTAGCCACCCCTCACCGCTCCGTGAGCAGTACGAACACACAAAAGAGAAGTTTGTTTTGAAAATTAGAGATGTCACATAAAAATTTGCTTAGAACGGCAAAATAATACCGCATATAGGTAGATATAGTCGACTCATGTGGCAAAACTGGTTTAAAGGTTTTTGGATGCACAAGTAGTGATCATACTTAGTGCAAAATGAAAGCTAGCAAAAGATTGAGAAGCGACCAACCAAGAAAAAAATAATCTCATAAGAGAGCATTAAGCATAATTAACACCGAATAATGCACCACAAGTAGGATATAATTTAATTGCATAATTATTGACTTTCGTGCTTGCATAGGGAATCACAAACCTTAACACCAATATTCTTACTAAAGCATAATTACTCATCAACATAACTCACATATCACATCATCATATCTCAAAACTATTACTAAGAATCAATTTTATTTTGTTCAATGATCTTCATAAAACTTTTTATTATATCCTTCTTGGATATCTATCACTTTGGGACTAATTTTCATATGTTGCTTTTCATAAGCTCAAACAAATATAAGTGAAGATCATGAGCATATTATTTCTTTCTCTCAAATTAATTTAAGTGAAGCAAGAGAGAATTTCTTGAAAAAATTTCTAACTCTCAAATAAATCTAAGTGAAGCAAGAGAGCATTTCTTCAAAAATACTAAAGCACACCGTGCTCAAAAAGATATAAGTGAAGCACTAGAGCAAGTCCATAGCTCATAAAAATTTAAGTGAAGCATAGAGAGAAATTCTAACAAGTCGTGACATAATTTTGGCTCTCTCAAATAGGTGTGTCCAGCAAGCGATCAAGACTAAAAACACAAAGCAAAACAAGCAAAGACTCTTATCATACAAGATGCTCCAAGCAAAACACATAGTATGTGACGAATAAAAATATAGCTTCAAGTAAAATACCGATGGTCGTTAGAAGAAAGAGGGGATGCCACTCGGGGCATCCCCAAGCTTAGTTGCTTGCCTCTTTTGGATAATAAAGCTTAGTCTCTTCTTACTCCTTATTCCTTCATCCATCGTAAGATAACTCAAAACTTGAAAACTTCAATCACACAAAACTCAACAAAACCTTCGTGAGATCCGTTAGTATAAGAAAATAAATCACTACTATAAGTACTGTTGAAACCTATTCATATTTTTTTTTCATTATATCTACTGTATTCCAACTTTTCTATGGCAAAAACTCATCAAAGAAAACCATAGAGCCATCAAAACAAGCACACAATGCAAAGAAAATAGAATCTGTCAAAAACAGAACAGTCTGTAGCAATCTGGATATTTCGAACACTTCTGAAACTCAAAAAATTCTGAACAATTAGTACGACCTGATAAATTTGTATATTATTCTTTTTCAAAAAGAATAAGGGCAAAATCACGTTTCTGTGATTTATGAAAATTATTTTCGTGAGTGCATAAGTTTCTGTTTTTCAGCAAGATCAAACAACTATTACCCAAGAAGATCCTAAAGGCTTTGCTTGGCACAAACACTAATTAAAGCACAAAAAACACAATCATAACAGTAGAACAATTGTTCAAACACTCAAGAATAGAAAGCAAAAAGCAAAAATAAATTTTATTCATTGGGTTGCCTCCCAACAAGCGCTATAGTTTTACTCCCTTAGCTAGGCATAAGGCAAGGATCTAAATTTTGTCATCTTTGTTTCGAGATCCATAAGATGCCCTCATGATTGATTCATATGGTGTCCTATCTTGTTCTAGGGAAGTGTTCCATACCTTTCCTCAAAGGAAATTGGAACTTAATATTGCCTTCTTTCATATCAATCATGGCACCAATAGTGCGTAAAAATGGTCTACCAAGAACAATTGGACAAGACAGATTGCAATCAATATCAAGAACAATAAAATATATGGGAACATAATTCCTATTTGCAAGAATAAGAACATCATTAATTCTTCCCATAGGCTTTTTAATAGTAGAATCCGCCAAGTGCAAATTTAAAGAGCATTCTTCAAGATCGGTAAGACCAAGCACATCACATAAAGATTTCAGAATTGTGAAAACACTAGTACCCAAGTCACACAAAGCAAAACACTCATAATTTTTAATCTTGACTTGTATGGTAGGTTCCCATTCATCATGAAATTTTCTAGGAATTGATACTTCTAATTCCATTTTTTCTTCTAAAGCTTTCATCATAGCATCAACAATGTGTTTAGTAAAAGCTTTATTTTGCTCATAAGCACGGGGTGAATTTATCATGGATTGAAACAAAGAAATACAATCAATCAAAGAGCAACTATCATAATTAAAGTCTTTGTAATCCAAAAGAGTGGGCACATCACTAGTTAAAGTCTTGACCTCTTCAAACCCACCTTTATCAATTTTCTCAACAAGATTTTCACCCTCCGAATTATCGGGATGCCTTCTAGCTAAAGTTGACTCTTCTCCACTCCCTTTTTCATCAATTAACTTTACTAAACAAGGAGTCAATAGAAGAAACACCAATTATTTTAAGATCTTCATCACTTTTGCGAAAGTAATCACTATAAAACGCCTTTTCTAAAAATTCTCTTTTAGCTCTAAGCATAGCGGTTCTTTTCTTACTTTAATCCATAGAAACATAAAGAGCTTTAATTGATTCATCAACCTTAGGCACAAAAAATTTCATCTTGAGATTTTCCACATCATGAGAAATTTTATCAACACTTCTAGACAAAATCATCAATCTTATTCAACTTTTCTTCTATGGTAGTGTTGAAAACTTTTTGCGTGTTGATAAATTCTTTAATATTATTCTCAAGATCAGAGGTGTTCCTATTATTATTATAAGATTGATTTCCATAGGAATTACCATAATTATTAGAGGAATTACTAGGAAAAGGCCTAGGTGTTCCTCTATAAGCATGTTGTTGAAATTATTGCGAGAGATAAAATTCACATCTATGACATAACTATTTTCCTAATCAAAGTAGACAAAGGCATATCATTGAAATCAATAGGAGCACTTTTACTAGCAACCAATCTCATAAGAGCATCAACTTTTTCACTCAAAGAAAAAAAATCTTCAACCAAATTAACTTTTTTTACTAGTAGGAGCTCATTCGGTATGCCATTGCGAATAATTTTCCATAATATTATCAAGCAAGTTAGTGGCTTCACCCAAAGTAATTTCCATAAAAGTACCACCCGCGGTGGAATCTAAAAGATTACGAGAAACAAAATTCAATCCCGCATAAAAAATTTGTATGATCATCCAAAGATTTTAACCCATGAGTTGGGCAATTCCTTAGCATCATTTTCATCCTTTCCCAAGATTGTGCAACATGCTCATGTTCAAGTTCCTTGAAATTCATGATCTGGGTTCTAAGGGAAATAATTGTTGCGGACGAAAAATACTTAGTGATAAAAGCATCTTTGCACTTATTCCAAGAATCGGTACTATTGCAAGGCAAAGAAGAGAACCAAATTTTTGCGGAATCACGCAAAGAAAACGGAAATAATTTAATCTTCACAACATCATTGTCCACATCTTTTTTCTTTTGCATATCACACAATTCCACGAAGGTATTAAGATGGGACGCTGCATCCTCATTGATACGTCTCCAACGTATCTATAATTTTTGATTGTTCCATGCTATTATATTACCCCTTTTGGATGTTTATGGGCTTTATTTTACACATTTATATCATTTTTGGGACTAACCTACTAACCGGAGGCCCAACCCATATTGCTGTTTTTTTGCCTATTTCAGTATTTCGAAGAAAAGGAATATCAAACGGAGTCCAAACGGAATGAAACCTTCGGGAGCGTGATTTTTGGAACGAACGTGATCCAAAGGACTTGGAGTGCAAGTCAAGAAGCAGCCGAGGCTCCCACGAGATAGGAGGCCGCCCCCCTGTAGGGCGCGCCCCTTGTCTCGTGGGCCCCTCGGTCAGCCACCGACGTACTTCTTCCTCCTATATATACCTATGTACCCCGAAAACATCCAGGAGCACCATGAAACACAATTTCCACCGCCGTAACCTTCTGTATCCGCGAGATCCCATCTTGGAGCCTTCGCCGGCACTCTGCCGGAGGGGGAATCGACCATGGAGGGCTTCTACATCAACATCCTTGCCCCTCCGATGAGTTGTGAGTAGTTTACCACAGACCTACGGGTCCATAGTTATTAGCTAGATGGCTTCTTCTCTCTTTTTTGGATCTCAATACAATGTTCCCCCCTCTCTTGTGGAGATCTATTCGATGTAAACTCTTTTTGCGGTGTGTTTGTCAAGATCCGATGAATTGTGGGTTTATGATCAAGTTTATCTATGAATAATATTTGAATCTTCTCTGAATTCTTTTATGTATGATTGAGTTATCTTTGCAAGTCTCTTCGAATTATCAGTTTGGTTTGGCCTACTAGATTGATCTTTCTTGCCATGGGAGAAGTGCTTAGCTTTGGGTTCAATCTTGCGGTGTCCTTACCCAATGACAGAAAGGGTTGCAAGGCACGTATTGTATTGTTGCCATCGAGGATAACAAGATGGGGTTTATATCATATTGCTTGAGTTTATCCCTCTACATCATGTCATCTTGCTTAATGCGTTACTCTGTTCTTATGAACTTAATACTCTAGATGCAGGCAGGAGTCGGTCGATGTGTGGAGTAATAGTAGTAGATGCAGGTAGGAGTCGGTCTTCTTGTTATGGAAGTGATGCCTATATACATGATCATGCCTAGATAATCTCATAACTATGCGCTTTTCTATCAATTGCTCGACAGTAATTTGTTCACCCATCGTAATACTTATGCTATCTTGAGAGAAGCCTCTAGTGCAACCTATGGCCCCCGGGTCTATCTCTTATCATATTTGCTTTCAATCTACTTTTATTTGCATCTATATTATAAAATACCAAAAATATATTTATCTTATCTTACTATCTTTATTAGATCTCACTTTTGCATGTGGCCGTGAAGGGATTGACAACCCCTTTATTGTGTTGGTTGCGAGTTCTCAGTTTGTTTGTGTAGGTCCGTGGGAATTTTGAGGAGCCTCCTACTGGATTGATACCTTGGTTCTCAAAAACTGAGGGAAATACTTACGCTACTATCGCTGCATCACCCTCTCCTCTTCGAGGAAAACCAACGCAAGCTCGAGACGTAGCAAGAAGGATTTCTGGCGCCGTTGCCGGGGAGGTCTTCGCTCAAGTCAAGACATACCAAGTACCCATCACACACCCATCTCCCTCGCATTTACATTATTTGCCATTTGCCTCTCGTTTTCCTCTCCCCCACTTCACCCTTGCCGTTTTATTCGCCCTCTCTTTCCCAATCTCCTCCTCTCTTCTTCGCTTGCCTTTTTCTGTTTGCTTGTGTGTTGGATTACTTGTTGCCATGGCGCAAGATAATACCAAATTGTGTTTTTTCTCGAATACCAATGATAATGATTTCCATAGTACTCCGATTGCACCTCTTAATGATGCCGAGTCTTGTGAAATCAATACTGCTTTGTTGAATCTTGTTATGAAAGATCAATTCGCCGGCCTTCCTAGTGAAGATGCCACTACTCATCTAAACAATTTTGTTGATTTGTGTGATATGCAAAAGAAGAAAGATACGGATAACAATATTGTAAAATTTAAGTTATTTCCGTTTTCACTTAGAGATCGTGCTAAAGTTTGTTTTTTGTCTTTGCCTAAAAATAGTATTGATTCTTGGAACAAGTGCAAAGATGCTTTTATCTCTAAGTATTTTCCTCCTGCTAAGATCATCACTCTTAGGAACGATATTATGAATTTTAAACAACTTGATCATGAGCATGTTGCCCAATCTTGGGAAAGAATGAAATTGACGCTTCGCAATTGCCCTACTCATGGTTTGAATTTATGGATGATCATACAAAATTTTTATGCTGGTTTGAACTTTGCTTCTAGAAATCTCTTAGATTCAGCCGCAGGAGGCACGTTTATGGAAATCACATTAGGAGATGCTACAAAAATTCTTGATAATATTATGGCTAATTATTCTCAATGGCACACCGAAAGAGCTGCTAGTAAAAAAGTGCATGCTATAGAAGAAATCAATGTTTTGAGTGGAAAGATGGATGAACTTATGAAGATGTTTGCTACTAAAAATACTCCTCTTAATCCCAATGATATGCCTTTGTCTTCTTTGATTGAGAATAATAATGAATCTATGGATGTGAATTTTGTTGATAGGAATAGTTTTGGAAACAATGCTTATAGAGGAAACATTAATGCTAGACCGTTCCCTAGTAATTCCTCTAATAATTATGGAAATTCCTACAATAATTCTTATGGTAATTTTAATAAGATGCCCTCTGATTTTGAGAATAGTGTGAAAGAATTTATGATTTCTCAAAAGAATTTTAATGCTTTGCTTGAAGAAAAATTGCTCAAAGTTAATGATTTGGCTAGGAACGTTGATAGACTTTCGCTTGATGTTGATTCTCTTAAACTTAGATCTTCTACTCCTAAGCATGATATCGATGAGTCTCTTAAAGTAATGAGAATTTCCATTGATGAGTGTAAGGAAAGAACCGCTAGATTGCGTGCTAAAAAAGAAAGCTTTATAAAAGCGTGTTCTTCTAGTTTCCATGAAAATAATGATGAGGATCTTAAAGTTATTGATGTGTCTCCTATTAGATCTATGTTTTTCAATATGAATTTTGATGATTATGGGACTGATGATGAATCAACTTTGCCTAGAAGGCATCCCAAGAATTCGGAGTCTTTAGATCTTGATGCTAAATTTGGTAAAAGTGAGATTGGAGAATCCTCAACTTCTAATAATATTGAACCTACTATCTCGGATTTCAAGGAATTTGATTATGATAATTGTTCTTTAAAAGGTTGTATTTCCTTGTTGCAATCCGTTGTTAATTCTCCTCATGCTTATAGTCAAAATAAAGCTTTTACCAAACATATTGTTGATGCCTTGATGCAATCTTATGATGAAAAACTTAATTTGGAAGTTTCTATACCTAGAAAACTTAATGATGAGTGGGAACCTACTATAAAGATTAGAATTAAAGATGATGAGTGTTTTGCTTTGTGTGATTTGGGTGCTAGTGTTTCCACGATCCCGAAAAATTTATGTGATATTCTAGGTTTCCATGATCTTGATGATTGCTCTTTAAATTTGCGCCTTGCGGATTCCACCATTAAAAAGCCAATGGGAAGAATCAATGATGTTCTTATTGTTGCAAATAGAAATTTGGTGCCCGTAGATTTTATCGTTCTTGATATACATTGCAATCTTTCTTGCCCTATTATTCTTGGTAGACCTTTCCTTAGAACGATTGGTGCGATTATTGATATGAAGGAAGGGAATATTAGATTCCAATTTCCATTAAAGAAAGGCATGGAACACTTTCCAAGAAAGAAAGTCAAATTACCTTATGAATCTATCATGCGTGCTACATATGAATTTAGTGCCAAAGATGGCACTACTTAGATCTATCCTTGCTTTTATGCCTAGCTAGGGGCGTTAAACTATAGTGCTAGTTGGGTGGCAACCCAATTTTCTTTATTTTTTTTTGTTTTTGCTCCTGTTTAGTAATAATTCTTGCATCCACCTTCTGTTTAGATGTGTTTTTATCTTTTAATTAGTGTTTGTGCCAAGTAGAACCTATAGGATAACCTACGATGATAGTTGATTTGATTCTGCTGAAAAACAGAAACTTTGCACGCACGAATATAATTTTGTTAAATCACAGGAACGTGATTTTGCATTGATTCTTTTTTTCTGCTATTCAATAAACAAATTTTCCAGGACTTCGTATTTTGGTAGGATTTTTAGAGTTCCAGAAGTTTGCATTAGTTATAGATTGCTACAGACTATTTTGTTTTTGTCAGATTCTGTTTTTCGTGTGTTGTTTGCTTATTTCAATGCATCTATGGCTAGTAAATTAGTTTATAAACCATAAAGAAGTTGGAATACAGTAGGTTTAACACCAAAATAAATAAAGAATGAGTTCATTACAGTACCTTATGTGGTGGTTTTGTTTTCTTTCACTAACGGAGCTTATAAGATTTCCTGTTGAGTTTTGTGTTGTGAAGTTTTCATGTTTTGGGTAAAGCTTTTATAGACTATGGAATAAAGGGTGGCAAGAGCCTAAGCTTGGGGATGCCCATGGCACCCCAAGATATTCAAGAATATCCAAAAGCCTAAGCTTGGGGATGCCCCGGGAAGGCATCCCCTCTTTTGTCTTCGTTCATTGGTAACTTTACTTGGAGCTATATTTTTATTCGCCACATGATATGTGTTTTGCTTGGAGCGTCGTGTATTATATTAGTCTTTGCTTTTTAGTTTACCACAATCATCCTTGCTGTACACACCTTTTGGGAGAAGCCTATTTGATTAGAATTTGCTAGAATACTCTATGTGCTTCACTTATATCTTTTGAGCTTGATAGTTTTTGCTCTAGTGCTTCACTTATATCTTTTAGAGCACGGTGGTGTCTTAATTTTGAAGAAATTACTAGTATCTCATGCTTCACTTATATTATTTTGAGAGTATTTTAGAACAGCATGGTAGTTGCTATGGTTTTAAAGTTGGTCCTAGAATGATGAGCATCCTAGTTGGGTATAATAAAAACTATCATAGAAAATGAATTGGATGCTTGATAATTGTTTTGAGATACGGAGGTAGTGATATTAAAGTTATGCTAGTTGGGTGATTATGGATTTAAAGAATGCTTGTGTTGAAGTTTGTGATTCCCGTAGCATGCACGTATGGTGAACCGCTTTGTGATGAAGTTGGAGCACAATTTTATTTATTGATTGTCTTCCTTATGAGTGGCGGTCGGGGACGAGCGATGGTCTTTTCCTACCAATCTATCCCCCTAGGAGGATGCGCGTAGTGCTTTGGTTTTTGATGACTTCTAAATTTTTGCAACAAGTATATGAGTTCTTTTGATTAATGTTGAGTCCATGGATTATACGCACCCTTTCACCCTTCCATCATTGCTAGCCTCTCTTGTACCGCGCAACTCTCGCTGGTACCATACACCCACCATTTACCTTCCTCAAAACAGCCACCATACCTACCGATTATGGCATTTCCATAGCCATGCCGAGATATATTGCCATGCAACTTTCCACCGTTCATGCATTACTTTTGTCATATTGCTCTTTGCATGATCATGTAGTTGACATTGTATTTGTGGCAAGGCCACCTTCATAATTTTCATACTTGTCGCTCTTGATTCATTGCATATCCCGGTACACCAACGGAGGCATTCATATAGAGTCATATCTTGTTCTAGCTTTGAGTTGTAAATCCATAAAAGTGTGATGATCTTCATTATTAGAGCATTGTCCTAGTGAGGAAAGGATGATGAAGACTATGATTCCCCCACAAGTCGGGATGAGACTTCGGACTTTACAAAAAGAAAAAAAAAAGAAAAAGAGAGAAAGGCCAAAAAGAAAAAAAGAAAGGCCAAAGAAAAAAAAGAAAAAAAAAGAAAAAAAAGAAAAAAAGGAAAAGAAAAAGAAAAAGAAATAAAATGAGAGAAAAAGAGAGAAGGGACAATGCTACTATCTCTTTTTCCACACTTGTGCTTCAAAATAGCACCATGATCTTCATGATAGAGAGTCTCATATGTTGTCACTTTCATATACTAGTGGGAATTTTTCATTATAGAACTTGGCTTGTCTATTACAATGATGGGCTTCCTCAAAGTGCCCTAGGTCTTCGTGAGCAAGCAAGTTGGATGCACGCCCACTTAGTTTCTTTTGTTGAGCTTTCATATATTTATAGCTCTAGTGCATCCATTGCATGGCAATCCCTACTCACTCACATTGATATCTATTAATGTGCATCTCCATAGCCCGTTGATACGCCTAGTTGATGTGAGACTATCTTCTCCTTTTTGTCTTCTCCACAACCACCATTCTATCCCACGTATAGTGCTATGTCCATGGCTCACGCTCATGTATTGCGTGAAAGTTGAAAAAGTTTGAGATTATTAAAGTATGAAACAATTGCTTGGCTTGTCATTGGGGTTGTGCATGATTAAATACTTTGTGTGATGAAGATAGAGCAACAGCCAGACTATATGATTTTGTAGGGATAACTTTCTTTAGCCATGTTATTTTGAGAAGACATGATTACTTTGATTAGTATGCTTGAAGTATTACTATTTCTTATGTCAATATGAACTTTTATTATGTATCTTTTGGATCTGAACATTCATGCCACAATAAAGAAAATTACATTGAGAATTATGCTAGGTAGCATTCCACATCAAAAATTTCTTTTTTATCATTTACCTACTCGAGGACGAGCAGGAATTAAGCTTGGGGATGCTTGATACGTCTCCAACATATCTATAATTTTTGATTGTTCCATGCTATTATATTACCCCTTTTGGATGTTTATGGGCTTTATTTTACACATTTATATCATTTTTGGGACTAACCTACTAACCGGAGGCCCAGCCCATATTGCTGTTTTTTTTGCCTATTGTAGTATTTCGAAGAAAAGGAATATCAAACGGAGTCCAAATGGAATGAAACCTTCGGGAGCGTGATTTTTGGAACGAACATGATCTAGAGGACTTGGAGTGCAAGTCAAGAAGCAGCCAAGGCTCCCACGAGATACGAGGCCGCACCCCCCTTGTAGGGTGCGCCCCCTGTCTCGTGGGCCCCTCGGGCGGCCACCGACGTACTTCTTCCTCCTATATATACCTACATACCCCGAAAACATCCAGGAGCACCACGAAACACAATTTCCACTGCCGTAACCTTCTGTATCCGTGAGATCCCATCTTGGAGCCTTCGCTGGCACTCTGCCGGAGGGGGAATCAACCACGGAGGGCTTCTACATCAACATCCTTGCCCCTCCGATGAGTTGTGAGTAGTTTACCACAGACCTACGGGTCCATAGTTATTAGCTATATGGCTTCTTCTCTCTTCTTTGGATCTCAATACAATGTTCTCCCCCTCTCTTGTGGGGATCTATTCGATGTAAACTTTTTTTGCGGTGTGTTTGTCGAGATCCGATGAATTGTGGGTTTATGATCAAGTTTATCTATGAATAATATTTGAATCTTCTCTGAATTCTTTTATGTATGATTGAGTTATCTTTGCAAGTCTCTTCGAATTATCAGTTTGGTTTGGCCTACTAGATTGATCTTTCTTGCCATGGGAGAAGTGCTTAGCTTTGGGTTCAATCTTGCGGTGTCCTTACCCAGTGACAGAAAGGGTTGTAAGGCACGTATTGTATTGTTGCCATCGAGGATAACAAGATGGGATTTATATCATATTGCTTGAGTTTATCCCTCTACATCATGTCATCTTGCTTAATGCGTTACTCTGTTCTTATGAACTTAATACTCTAGATGCAGGCAGGAGTCGGTCGATGTGTGGAGTAATAGTAGTAGATGTTGGGGAACGTTGCAGAAAATAAAAATTTTCTACGCTTCACCAAGATCAATCTATGGAGTCATCTAGCAACGAGAGAGAGGAGTGCATCTACATACCCTTGTAGATCACGCGGAGAAGCATTCAAGAGAACGGGGTTGATGGAGTCGTACTCGTCGTGATCCAAATCACCGATGATCCTAGTGCCGAACGGACGGCACCTCCGCGTTCAACACACGTACGGTTGGGAAGACGTCTCCTCCTTCTTGATCCAGCAAGAGGAAGGGAGAGGTTGATGGAGATCCAACAGCATGACGGCGTGGTGGTGGAAGTAGCGGCGATCTCGGCAGGGCTTCGCCAAACTCAGCGAGAGGGAGAGGTGTGACGGAGGGAGAGGGAGGCGCCAGGAGCAGGGGTGTGCAGCCTCCCTCCCCCCTCTTTATATAGGGGCCTTGGGGGGGCGCCGGCCCCCTAGAGATCCCATCTCAAGGGGGGGGGGGCGGCCAAGCGGGGGACTTTCCCCCCAAGCCAAGTGGGGCGCCCCCCCACCCCTAGGGTTTCCAACCCTAGGTGTAGGGGGAGGCCCAAGGGGGGCGCACCAGCCCACCAGGGGCTGGTTCCCCTACCACTTCAGCCCATGGGGACCTCCGGGATAGGTGGCCCCACCCGGTGGACCCCCGGGACCCTTCCGGTGGTCCCCGTACAATACCGGTGACCCCCGAAACTTTCCCGGTGGCCGAAACTGGACTTCCTATATACAATTCTTCACCTCCGGACCATTCCGGAACTCCTCGTGACGTCCGGGATCTCATTAGGGACTCCAAACAACTTTTGGGTTACCGCATACTAGTATCTCTACAACCCTAGCGTCACCGAACCTTAAGTGTGTAGACCCTACGGATTCAGGAGACACGCAGTCATGACCGAGACGACTCTCTGGCCAATAACCAACAGCGGGATCTGGATACCCATGTTGGCTCCCACATGTTCCACGATGGTCTCATCGAATGAACCACGATGTCGAGGATTCAAGTAATCCCGTATACAATTCCCTTTGTCAATCGGTACGTTACTTGCCCGAGATTCGATCGTAGGTATCCCAATACCTTGTTCAATCCCGTTACCGGCAAGTCACTTGATGTCTACTACACAACCTTCTTCTGGTAGACGTTGTTGGGCCTGCAAGTGCACAGGTTTGTAGGATAGTAGCAAATTTCCCTCAAGTGGATGACCTAAGGTTTATCAATCCGTAGGAGGCGTAGGATGAAGGTGGTCTCTCTCAAGCAACCCCGCAACCAAATAACAAAGAGTCTCTTGTGTCCCCAACACACCCAATATAATGGTAAATTGTATAGGTGCACTAGTTCGGCGAAGAGATGGTGATACAAGTGCAAAATAGATAGTAGATAAAGGTTTTTGTAATCTGAAATAATAAAAACAACAAGGTAACAAGTGATAAACGTGAGCGTAAACGGTATTGCAATGATAGGAAACAAGGCCTAGGGTTCATACTTTCACTAGCGCAAGTTCTCTCAACAATAATAACATAGATAGATCATATAACAAGCCCTCAACATGCAACAAAGAGTCACTCCAAAGCCACTAATAGCGGAGAACAAACGTAGAGATTATGGTAGGGTACGAAACCACCTCAAAGTTATTCTTTCGGATCAATCTATAAAAGAGTTCGTACTAGAATAACACCTTAAGACACAAATCAACCAAAACCCTAATGTCACCTAGATACTCCATTGTCACCTCAAGTATCCGTGGGCATGATTATACGATATGCATCACACAATCTCATATTCATCCAACCAACACAAAGTACTTCAAAGAGTGCCCCAAAGTTTCTACCGGAGAGTCAAGAATGTGTGCCAACCCCTATGCATAGGTTCCCAATGTCACGAAACCCGCAAGTTGATCACCAAAACAAACATCAAGTGGCACATGATATCCCATTGTCACCACAGATAATCACGACAAGACATACATCAAGTGTTCTCATAAAAGACTCAATCCGATAAGATAACTTCAAAGGGGAAACTCAATTCATTACAAGAGAGTAGAGGGGGAGAAACACCATAAGATCCAACTACAATAGCAAAGCTCGGGATACATCAAGATCGTGCCATAGAGGAACACGAGAGAGAACACGAGAGAGATAGATCAAACACATAGCTACTGGTACATACCCTCAGCCCCGAGGGTGAACTACTCCCTCCTCGTCATGGATAGCACCGGGATGATGAAGATGGCCACCGGTGATGGGTTCCCCCTCTGGCAGGGCGCCGAAACGGGCTCCCGAGAGGTTTTTGGTGGCTACAGAGGCTCGCGGTGGCGGAACTCCCGATCTATCTTCTGTTCTGGAAGTTTTACGGTACAAGAGTATATATGGGTGCAGGTGTCGGTGTCAAAACCGGCGGATATCGGGTAGGGGGTCCCGAACTGTGCGTCTAGGCGGATTGTAACAGGAGATGAGGGACACGATGTTTTTACCCAGGTTCGGGCCCTCTCGGTGGAGGTAAAACCCTACTCCTGCTTGATTAATATTGATGATATGGGTAGTACAAGAGTAGATCTACCCCGAGATCAAGGAGGCTAAACCCTAGAAGCTAGCCTATGGTATGATTGTTGTTCGTCCTACGGACTAAAACCCTCCGGTTTATATAGACACCGGAGAGGGCTAGGGTTACACAGAGTCGGTTACAATGGTAAGAGATCTACATATCCGTATCGCCAAGCTTGCCTGCCACGCCAAGGAAAGTCCCATCCGGACACGGGACGGAGTCTTCAATCTTGTATCTTCATAGTCTTGGAGTCCGGCCGACGATGATAGTTCGGCTATCCGGACACCCCCTAGTCCAGGACTCCCTCAGTAGCCCCTGAACCAGGCTTCAATGACGACGAGTTCGGTGCACATATTGTCTTCGGCATTGCAAGGCGGGTTCCTCCTCCGAATAATTCATAGAAGATTTTGAACACCAGGATAGTGTCTGGCTCTGCAAAAATAAATTCTGCATACCGCCGTAGAGAGAATAATATTTACACAAGTTCAATGTGCTGACGTATTTCGTGGCGTGACGTCAGACCACGGCCAAGCCTTTATTCGAATTGTTTTTACTGTTCCACCTCAGCGCGTTTAGCGAAGCGGTTTCCTTGGCACGTCTTGTCAAAGTAGAGATCGTGTCCCCTTATTCCGGGATTCTCATCAATACGGGCGTGGGTAACCCAACCGCGCCATTGATTACGGCGCTTGGGAGATAAGCAAGTTTTACCAAGCTGGTGGGGACGTATAGTTTTCGTCCGCCCATATATAAGGGGATAAGGATCCACCTTTTTACCTACACCTTCTTCCTCCTTTGCTTATCCTTCTCCGCGCACTTGAGCTCCAACGCACAAGTCCGCACATCTCGCCTCAACCTTCTCCAGCCATGTCCGGAGCGGGAGGCAAGTGGATGGCCTCCTCCGTCACGGAGGGGCACATCAAAAGGCTGAGGAAAGCCGGATACCTGCACAACGATATTGCACACCGGCTTCCCGACGAGGGGCAACTCGTCCCCACCCCCAGGCCCCATGAGAGGGTGGTGTTCCTTCCCCATTTCCTCCGCGGACTGGGCTTCCCACTCCATCCATTTGTCCGGGGGCTCATGTTCTATTACGGCCTGGATTTCCATGATCTGGCCCCGAATTTCATCCTCAACATCTCGGCATTCATCGTCGTGTGCGAGGCCTTCCTCTGCGTCCAGCCCCACTTCGGCTTATGGCTGAAGACGTTTAACGTCAAGCCGAAGGTAGTGGGCGGCCGCCAAGCGGAGTGCAGAGGCGCCATGGTGGGCAAGATGCCCAACATCACATGGCTCGAGGGTGCCTTCATGGAAACCATCAAAGGGTGGCAATCGGGGTGGTTCTACATCACCGAGCCGCGTGACCCTGAATGGGCAGCGGCCCCCGAATTCAGATCTGGCATCCCCACACGGCTCACCTCCTGGAAAGAGAAGGGCCTGACATGAGGTGATTCGAAGGAGCTGACCGGACTTCAATCCTGCGTCCAAACCCTGGTGAACAAGAAGCTCAAGCTTGTCAACATAATCCAGGTCATGCTCATCCGCCGGATCCTCCCGTGCCAACAGCGGGATTTCAATTTGTGGGAGTTTGTTCCGGCACAGCACCCAACCTTGAGCAGGCTCTTCGACACTACGTACGAAGACGCTTGGAGGGTGCTGTTCAAGGGCGTTGAGGCTCCCTCATCCGCTACCGAAGATCGCGGATTCAGCTCGCAGTGTCAAGCCGGCGAGGTAAGCTATTTTACCCTTTATGGGATGCTTGTTTTTCATAGTTTGACACCATGCGGGATCTAAACTCCCATTACCTTTAACAGGCTTGGCAGACAATGTCCGGGCAGGTTAACTGTCCGGCTCCCTTGCCAGAAGACCCAACGGATGTCCGCTTAACGGGACTGCTGGCTCCGACGCCTCACGTGGTGCCGGAGAAGAAGGCCTAGAAGAAGGCCACGGGAACTCAGAGGAGTTCCCGGTGCCAGGTGTTATCGGACTCATCGTCCGATGACTCCAAGGCGGACTCCTCCCATGAAGACGAGGAGGAGAGGAAAGAGGCCTCTCCCCCAACGGGGGGAGAGAAGAAAAGGAAGGCTTTCTCAACGGAGGAGGCCGAAGGGTCCAAGAAGGGGAGGACCCTCCCTCCGGACTGTTCCACCAACACCGACGACGGCGAAGAGGAGTGGCCCTCGAGGGCCAAGACCCTGGCGAGATCATAAGTTTCCGGATTTCCATAATAACGCATGATTTTTCTTTCGTCGCATAGTGTCTTCTAACGCCGAATACCATCATGTAGCCCGCCCAAGGACGATCTCCCCGCTTCGTCGAGCGGCTCCTTGGGCTCGTCGGATGTGAATAGCGCTTCGCTTCCGACCGCCTCCTCCCCCCGTGACGCAGACGACACCGAGGTGGGGCCCCAGAAGGGGCCCAGCCAGGAGGAGGAGGCCCCAGAGGTGCCGCAGGGCAACCTTCCGGACATTGGACCAGACTCCGCATCGGAACCTTTAGTGGTTCCGGAGTCCGGCGGGCGGCCCCTTTGTAGGAAGGGTGAAACTGCGATGCCGGTGACCTCCGCCCAACCGGAGGCGCCGAATAGTTTGCTGGAGGCACTCAACGGCGCTTCCATCAACGAGGAGTACCGCACTGTCATGTGTGCGGTGATTCAGAGGGTTCAGTCCGCCAAGAGCGGGCTGACCGAAGCCTGCACCAGCCTTCTAACAGGCTTTGAGGTAAGTAATTTAAGATATGTAAAAATAGTACCGCATAGATAGTAGCCCCTGATGCTCAGTTTGGTGTTCGGAAAGAAAAGCCGAACTGAGGATCTAAAAAAGATATACGCAGGAGTCTAACACAAATATGTCAATATGGGAATGCAGGCTGTGCTGCTGACCTCTACTGCACTGACTGCGGAGGTTAATGCATTGAAGCAGAGCCTCGAGCGGTCCGAGAACGAGCTCGGCCGTGCCAAGAAGCAGCTCGAGGACAAGGAAGGTTAGTAATACCTTATTAAAGTAATACCTTATAGAAAAGGATTTGGTTGCAAAAAATAACAACGATAACGTGGGTATTGCAGGGGCCACGAACGAGGTGGCGACCCTGAAGGAAGCGGTGTGCGAGGCCGAACGCAATGCGGCCGTGGAACGCACCGAGCGAGAGAAGCAGGAGGCGCGGGTGGCGGAGGTGTGGCAAGAGCTCCAGGCTCTCGTGAAAAAACACAAGAGTTTGGAGCGTGACTCGAAGACTCGAGAGTCCGAGCTCGCCTCGGCTCTTGAGAGTGCCAAAGCCGACAAGGCCGAAGCCCAAAAAGCCCTCCAGGAGATTGAGGCGATAAAGAAGATAGCGGCGGGTAAGGCATTCTTCATGCAAAGCAAGCACGTGAAAGTGAATTACTTGTTACTTACCCGAATCCGGAGCTCTCCAGGAGCATTCGCAGATCTGCCCTGTAGTGTGTCCGATGCTGCTGCATTCTACCGGGTCGAGGAGGGGAGCTCGACAGAGAAGGTATTCTGGTCTCAGTATGCTGAGGCCGGACATCCGGTGCCCCTGAGCGACCAGCTGAAGCAGCTGGTCGAGCTCCACAAGGTGGCTGAACAGGCTATGAAGGGCCTCATAGTTCGGCAGTGGCCCAAAGAAGCCATCCCTGGGAGCTACTTCGGTCTGGTGCGGCGGCTGGTGGACGCCTGTCCATGGGTTGAAGTCATCAAGCACTCCGCCTGCATTGAAGGTGCCCATCGGGCCCTTACCCGTGCTCAAGTGCACTAGGGCAGGATGGACGCTGAGAAGCTTGTGACGGATGCGCCACCGCCGGGCAAGGAGTCTCACACGCCCGAGATGTACTATAAAGGTGTCCTGAAGGGTGCCCGCCTTATAGCGGGTGAATGTTCCAAAGATGTAATTTTTGAGTAGACTCGCAATTTGTTATCCTGTGCGCTGAAAACTTTGTTCATATGCGCTAAGCAACGCTTTGTTAATTTAAAATATTACCTTTTGTGCGGCCGTTTATCAAATCTGGGAGATGGCAAGTCGTTGGCTTCAGCCCCCATGCCACGAGTGCTGGGGTGTTCGGGATAAACTTGAGCGCTCTTTTTCCCATTTTTGGGTCCTTCGAGGGAGGCGCTCAACACAACGAACGAGGCAACCGGACTTATAATGCTTGAACGCTCCCACTTAGCCATAGAATTCTATAATTTTAAATTTCGGCGAAGCCCCCAGTGTTTGGAAGACCGAATTCGGGGCGCTATCCACGCCTGGGGCCGGACAAAGCCGACTCCTCGCTCGAAGCGGCATAAGTCTTTAGGGACTCGAAAAAGCCTCTCAAACAGCGACCAGCTCTCGCCCTATCATGACGGTCAGTTTTAGCTTTCTCCACTGAGGTGCTCAACCCAGCTCAACTGGGGCACAATCGCAGTGGTTCTCCCAACGCTACCTTAGCCGATATAACGGAATGTAAGGTACCAAAACATGGGAGCCGGGCAAACCCAACTATTGACCCAAGACATGATTCGGAGCCGACGCATATAATGCTATAAGTTCGGGGTGCCGCATTTGTGAAAGTGTTCGGTCTTATCACACCATAATTTGGGGAACTTAAGCCCCTGGTGTATTTAGCCATACCAAAGCGTACTGGTGCAACATGTCATAAGTGAACATGAAAAAATAAAAAAGTGAAATGCAATTAGAGGCAAAAGGCGATGCATTGTTTATTCAAAAAATACTGCAATGAAAGCAGGACGATACAAATAGAGTGATAAGCAAGGGATGGGACTATTTAACATGTTCCCCTCCAGGGGTAGGCTGCGGGATGGTATGTAAAACAGGTATAATGCTCGTAATGGAGACCACCTGGATATTCAACATAGCTTTTCTGCTTCCCTGGCTATTGCATCGTGAGTTCGGCAAGTCTACCGCTGGACAGGGCTTCTGGGAAGCGGAGTCCTGTGAATAAGAAGAAAGGAAAGAATGACACAATTGGGAGCCCCTGGTGTGGTTGAGCCGCACTCTGGGCATGCCGTGGTCATGCCCCTACCCCTATGCCCATGGTATCGCCAGAGCGTAATTATGTACGCGTGGTACTGGCTTCGCGATTTCATGAGGGCTGGGATTGGGGCCGTATTGCTACGCGTGCTCGGAACGTGCCAGGTGGTTTTGCTGTAGGTTACTCCGGGCGCGCTTGACGGTGTCCGGCCGCTTAACAGCCGGACCCGAGAATTGCCAGAAGAGGCTACTTTGTGCTTCCGCCGTGAGAGCCGCTGTATGCTCCTCCGTTTGTAGAGAGTGTTCGGTGATTCCGTTGACCGTAATGACTCCTCGAGGGCCTGGCATCTTGAGCTTTAGGTATGCATGGTGCGGTACCGCATTGAACTTTGCGAATGCAGTTCGTCCGAGCAGTGCGTGATAGCCGCTGCGGAACGGGACTATGTCGAAGATTAACTCCTCGCTTCGGAAGTTGTCCGGGGATCCAAAGACCACTTCTAGTGTAACTGAGCCTGTGCAATTGGCCTCTACACCTGGTATGACGCCTTTAAAGGTCGTTCTTGTGGGTTTAATCCTTGAGGGGTCTATGCCCATCTTGCGCAATGTATCCGGATAAAGCAGGTTCAGGCTGCCGCCGCCGTCCATCAGGACTCTAGTGAGGTGAAATCCATCGACGATTGGGTCTAGAACCAATGCGGCGAATCCGCCATGGCGGATGCTAGTAGGGTGGTCCCTTCGATCAAAAGTGATCGGGCATGAGGACCACGGATTGAACTTTGGGGCGACTGGCTCCATCGCATATACGTCCCTGAGTGCACGCTTCCGTTCCCTCTTGGGTATGTGGGTTGCGTATATCATGTTCACCGTCCACACTTGTGGGGGAAAACCCTTCTGTCCTCTATTGTTCGGCGGCCGGGTCTCTTCCTCGTCATTGCTATGCAGCCCCTTGTTATTGTTTTCGGCAATTAACTTGCCTGCCTACTTGAACACCCAACAATCCCTATTGGTGTGATTGGCTGGCTTTTCGGGGGTGCTGTGTATCTGGCACAAGCGATCGAGTATCTGGTCCAAATTGGACAGGCCCGGAGTAGTTCTTTTGAATGGCTTTTTCCGCTGACCGGGTTTAGAGCCTCTGAATCCGGCATTAACTGCCGCATCTTCAGTATTATCGCCGTTAATGCGGCGCTTGTGCTTATTACGACGCAACCTGCCATTGCTGTCCTTGGTATCCGAACTACCAGAGTTTTTGGTCAGGTTGTTACTGCGGGCTAGCTAGCTGTCCTCTCCCGCGCAGAAGCGGGTCATGAGTGATGTGAGGGCTGCCATAGATTTCGGCTTTTCCTGTCCTAGGTGCCGGGCAAGCCACTCGTCACGAATGTTATGTTTGAAGGCTGCAAGGGCCCCTGCATCCGGACAGTCGACGATTTGATTTTTCTTGGTTAAGAACCGACCCAGAATTGTCTGGCCGATTCGTCTGGCTGCTGAATTATGTGGCTTAGGTCATCGGCGTCTGGTGGTCGCACATATGTGCCCTGGAAGTTATCAAGGAATGTGGCTTCCAGGTCTTCCCAACACCCAATTGATTCTGCTGGTAAGCTGTTGAGCCAATGCCGAGCTGGCCCTTTGAGCTTGAGTGGGAGGTATTTGATGGCATGTAGGTCATCACCGCGGGCCATGTGGATGTGAAGGAGATAGTCCTCAATCCAAACCGCAGGATCTGTTGTGCCGTTGTATGATTCAATGTTTACGGGTTTGAAACCCTCAGGGATTTGATGATCCATTACTTCGTCTGTGAAGCATAGTGGGTGTGCGGCGCCTCTGTATTGGGCTATATCGCGACGTAGCTCAAACGAGCTTTGTCTACTGTGTTCGGCCCGGCCGAAATTGATGTATCCGGCGTGACGGTTGTCATCATGCATCGTGGGGTGCCCACGTGATCCGTAGATCGATCTTGTTTGTCTTGCCTTATCCTCCAATATGTCTCGTAAGTCCGGCGCATTCCCCCGTGGCTTTGTAGTTTTGGAGCGACGCCGGGGTATGGCTTTAGCGGAGGGCCTAGAGGCCTCTCTGTCGCGGCCACGAGGTGGCCGGTCGGCCGTATTGTGCGCTGGTGATGTAGGTTTATGTGCTTCCTCCTCTAATCGGGGTAGCAGCTTGCGTTTGGGGTAGCTTTTGGAGGGGCGTTCGAGTTCATACTCTTCGGCCACAAGGACTTCAGTCCATCTGTCGGCTAGCAAATCTTGGTCAGCTCTAAGCTGTTGCTGCTTTTTCTTGAGGCTGCTTGCCGTGGCCATAAGCCTGCACTTGAAACACTCTTGTTCGACGAGATCCTCAGGCACGACAAATTCGTCGTCGTCGAGGCTTGCCTCATCTTCGGAGGGAGGCATGTAATTATCGTCCTCTACCTCTCTGTCTGCCGCTATCTCATGAGGGCTGTCTTCTCCATCCTCCTGCACTGAATCCTGCTGGAGGGTGTTGTCTTCGGCACTGTCCGGGATGTTATTGTCTCCTGTGTCGGCATCTCCATTCTTGTTGTGGCGGGATTTAGAGCGGCGCCGCTGATGCCGGCTCTTAGGCTGTTTCTTGGAGGGGTCATCCTCCGTTGTTCCATCGCCATTCCCATCCTTTGGGATGTCCACCATGTATATGTCGTATGACGAGGTGGCCTTCCAGTGCCCTGTAGGCACTGGGTCTTGGTCGTCTCCTACATTGTCGTCCATACCGTCGATGTCTTCGGAGTCAAAGTCGAGCATGTCGGTTAAATCATCGACAGTGGCTACAAAGTGGGTGGTGGGTGGGCGTTGAATTTCTTCGTCGTCTGCATCCCAACCTTCCTGATCATAGTCTGGCCAGGGCTCCCCTGATAAAGATAGAGAATTTAGTGAATTTAGGATGTCGCCAAAGGGCGAGTGCTGAAAGATGTCCGCGGTGGTGAACTCCATGATCGGCGCCCAATCGGATTCGATTGGCGGGGCGCGGGAGGTTCGGAATCCGGAGAGGAGTCCGGCGCCTCGGAGTCACGGGCTTAGCGAAGGACAGGGTTGGTGTTTGGCTCTATCGCCGTAGAGGTGGCAGCCCCCGAGGCGGTGTCCAGCCACCCGTCCTCGATCGGCGCAGTCGGCTCCGAGCTAAGGGTCGGAGCAGACACTTATGCGGCCTCCAGGACACTGTCCGGCAGCAGAGCTAAATCATGCCCATCATGACAGTGCGGCCCGCTCGGCTGTGGCTCGAATCCGTCGAAGATCAAGTCTCCGCGGATGTCGGCCGTATAGTTCAAACTTCCGAATCTGACCTGATGGCCGGGGGCGTAGCTTTCGATCTGCTCCAGATGGCCAAGTGAATTGGCCCGCAGTGCAAAGCCGACGAATACGAAGATCTGTCCGGGGAGAAAAGTCTCACCCTGGACCGTGTTGTTGTTGATGATCGAAGGAGCCATCGGGCCTATAGGTGACGACACAAAGGAACTCTCAATGAAAGCACCAATGTCGGTGTCAAAACCGGCGGATCTCGGGAAGGGGGTCCCGAACTTTGCGTCTAGGCGAATGGTAACAGGAGATGAGGGACACGATGTTTTTACCCAGGTTCGGGCCCTCTCGGTGGAGGTAAAACCCTATTCCTGCTTGATTAATATTGATGATATGGGTAGTACAAGAGTAGATCTACCACGAGATCAAGGAGGCTAAACCCTAGAAGCTAGCCTACGGTATGATTGTTGTTCGTCCTATGGACTAAAACCCTCCGGTTTATATAGACACCGGAGAGGGCTAGGGTTACACAGAGTCGGTTACAATGGTAGGAGATCTACATATCCGTATCACCAAGCTTGCCTTCCACGCCAAGGAAAGTCCCATCCGGACACGGGACAGAGTCTTCAATCTTGTATCTTCATAGTCTTGGAGTCCGGCCGATGGTGATAGTTCGGCTATCCGGACACCCCCTAGTCCAGGACTACCTCAGCAGGGGGTACGGGGGCCCCACGAGGTAGGGGGGCGCGCCCGGGGGGGGGGGGCCCACCCTCGTGGGCAGCCCGTATCTCCCTTGACATGCACTCTAAGTTCCTTGGGTTGCTTTCCTTCCAAAAATAACTTCTCCAGTTGATTTCGTTCCGTTTTGACTCCGTCTGATATTCCTTTTCCTTGAAACACTGAAGTAGGCATAAAACAGCAAATCTGGGCTGGGCCTCCGGTTAATAGGTTAGTCCCAAAAATAATATAAAAGTGGAAAATAAAGCCCAATATTGCCCAAAACAGTAGATAATATAGCATGGAGCAATCAAAAATTATAGATACGTTGGAGACGTATCATCACTTTACTCGTACCGTAATGCATGATCCTGTGACCAAAACACTTGGTCACATTGAGCTCATTATGATGATGCATTACCGAGTGGGCCTAGAGATACCTCTCCGTCATACGGAGTGACAAATCCCAGTCTCGATCCATGTCAACCCAACAGACACTTTCGGAGATACCTGTAGTATACCTTTATAGCCACCCAGTTATGTTGTGACGTTTGGTACACCCAAAACACTCCTACGGCATCCGGGAGTTACACGATCTCATGGTCTAAGGAAATGATACTTGACATTGGAAAAGCTCTAGCAAACGAACTACACGATCTTGTGCTATGCTTAGGATTGGGTCCTGTCCATCACATCATTCTCCTAATGATGTGATCCCGTTATCAATGACATCCAATGTCCATAGTCAGGAAACCATGACTATCTGTTGATCAACGAGCTAGTCAACTAGAGGCTCACTAGGGACATGTTATGGTCTATGTATTCACACATGTATTATGATTTCCGGATAACACAATTATAGCATGAATAATAGACAATTATCATGAACGAGGAAATATAATAATAACCATTTTATTATTGCCTCTAGGGCATATTTCCAACAGTAGATGCAGGCAAGAGTCGGTCTACTTGTTATGGACGTGATGCCTATGTACATGATCATGCCTAGATAATCTCATAACTATGCGCTTTTCTATCAATTACTCGACAGTAATTTGTTCACCCACCGTAATACTTATGCTATCTTGAGAGAAGCCTCTAGTGAAACCTATGGCCCCCGGGTCTATCTCTTATCATATTTGCTTTCAATCTACTTTTATTTGCATCTTTACTTTTTGCATCTATATTATAAAATACCAAAAATATATTTATCTTATCTTACTATCTTTATTAGATCTCACTTTTGCAAGTGGCCGTGAAGGGATTGACAACCCCTTTATTGCGTTGGTTGCGAGTTCTCAGTTTGTTTGTGTAGGTGCGTGGGACTTTTGAGGAGCCTCCTACTGGATTGATACCTTGGTTCTCAAAAACTGAGGGAAATACTTATGCTACTATCGCTGCATCACCCTCTCCTCTTCGAGGAAAACCAATGCAAGCTCGAGACGTGGCACTCATTAGGAGTACGGGAAAAGTGTTCTTTCATAACAAGATTCAACAAAGCAGTATTAATATCACAAGACTCTGCACTAGTGGCGGGAGGAGCAATCGGAGTGCCAATAAAATCATTGTTGTTGGTATTTGATAAATTACATAACTTGGTGTTCTCTTGAGTCATGATGTCTACACAACAAGATTGCACTCAAAAACAGATCTGGCAAGAAAACGACGAACGAAAAAGAGGGCCGAATAAAACGGCACTTTTTTGTGAAGTGGGGGAGAGGAAAACGAGAGGCAAATGGCAAATAATGTAGATTGTGAGGAGATGAGATTTGTGATTAGGAACCTGGTATATGTTGAAGATCCTCCCAGGTAACGGCGCCATAAATTCCTTTTGATGCAGCTTGAAGCTACGTCGGTATTTCCCCAAAGAGGAAGGGATGATGGAGCACAACAACGGTAGGTATTTCCCTCAGTAATGAAACCAAGGTTATCGAACCAGTAGGAGAACCAAGCAACACAATGTAAACATCACCTGCACACAAATAACAACCACTCGCAACCCGGCGTGTTAAAGGGGTTGTCAATCCCTTTCAGGTAACGGCGCCAGAAATTGGCATGAGGACGGGAGAAAGTTGTAATAGATTGATAGATCGAACGGCAAATAAAATAAATAATAATAAAACGCAGCAAGGTATTTTTGCATTTTTAGTTTAATAGATCTGAAAATAAATGCAAAGGAAAAGTGGATCACAAAGGCAAATAATATGAGAAAGAGACCCGGGAGCCGTAGGTTTCACTGGTGGTTTCTCTCGAGAAAGATAGCAAACGGTGGGTGAACAAATTACTGTTGGGCAATTGATAGAACTTCAAATAATCATGACGATATCCAGTCAATGATCATTATATAGGCATCACGTCCAAGATTAGTAGACCGACTCCTGCCTGCATCTACTACTATTACTCCACACATCAATCGCTGTTCAGCATACATCTAGTGTATTAAGTTCGTGGAAAAATGAGTAATGCAATAAGAATGATGACATGATGTAGACAAGATCTATCTATGTAGAGATAGACCCCATCATTTTATCCTTAGTAGCAACAATACATACGTGTCGGTTCCCCTACTGTCACTGGGATCAAGCACCGTAAGATCAAACCCACTACAAAGCACCTCTTCCCATTGAAAGATAAATAGATCAAGTTGGCCAAATGAAACCCAAATATCGGAGAAGAAATACGAGGCTATAAGCAATCATGCATATAAGAGATCAAAGAAACTCAAATAACTTTCATGGATATAAAAAGATAGATCTGATCATAAACTCAAAGTTCATCGGATCCCAACAAACACACCGCAAAAAGAGTTACATCATATGGATCTCCAAGAGACCATTGTATTGAGAATCTAGCGAGAGAGAGGAAGCCATCTAGCTACTAACTACGGACCCGAAGGTCTACAAAGAACTACTCACGCATCATCGGAGAGGCACCAATGGAAGTGGTGAACCCCTCCATGATGGTGTCTAGATTGGATCGGGTGGTTCTGGACTCTGCGGCGGTTGGAATTGATTTTCGTCGACTCCCCTAGGGTTTCTGGAATATTGGGGTATTTATAGAGCAAAGAGGCGGCCCGGGGGGCACCCGAGGTGGGCACAACCCACCAGGGCGCACCTGGGCCTCCTGGCGCGTCCTGGTGGGTTGTGCTCCCCTCGGAGCACTCCCCCAGGCGCAACCTTGGCCCATTAGGTGTCTTCTGGTCCAAAAAATTCTTTGTGTAGTTTCCTTTCATTTGGACTCCATTTGGTATTGATTTCCTGAGATGTAAAAAACATGCAGAAAATAACAACTGGCACTTGGCACCATGTCAATAGGTTAGTACCAAAAAATGATATAAAATGATTATAAAACATCCAAGATTGATAATATAACAACATGGAACAATAAAAAATTATAGATACATTGGAGACGTATCAGTGTCACTGGTATCGTATTGTGTTATACTATTGGTTTTTGACCCCTTTCCGCGAAGGCATTTGGAACTGTCACCTAGTGAGTGACTGCGATAGGGGGGGGTCTTTCCCACATGACCCAGAAACCGTCAGGGATAGGCGAGTGGCTACTGATGATCGCCATAGAATAAACGTACGAGAAGCCGCCCTAGTCCCACACGTTAAAGCTCGACGTTACGTTTCTGATCAGAGAGACATCCCAAATGATTACACTGCTATAGTCGTGTGAAAAAGGTGGACATCAACATTTAATCTACTAATATGTTTGTGATAGGTACATTATCGCACACGGCTCAATAATGTAAACGTGTGCGGTGCCTCTACTAACGGCAACATGTCAATTTTCATAACTGTGTGCGATTGGTATTCCTATCACACACGCACACTAGTTTGAAACGTTTGCCATATTACCATGAATCACACACGCATATGAGACGAAACCGTGTGTGCGTCCGTCGGGCATAACAAACAATTCACATCAAAGAACCGTCTATTCTCAATTTTTTATCGCACACGTTGTTTTCTTTCTAACTATGTGCACATTATTTTTTCGCTCCTGTATAATTTTATTTTTTCCTATAATTTATTATTCGAATTGGCAATTTTGAAATATGAAATGTGGAATTCAAATTCTCAGCACAATGGCTCAACAATGAATCCATAAATAAAATTGTCAGTACAATATGTTGAGTAATTACAGGATTAAACAACAATTAACTATGATGAACAACAATATTTAGAGGCGGTAAAGGTGAAGAGACAAGTGTAAATCGTTTTAACTGCCGCTGGTGTTGAAGAAGCGGAATGCTCATAATGTGCCTTCCTTCATGCCATAGGCATGAAAAACTTTTGTCCAACCCATTGTGATGATCACCCGCCCATCCTTCACCGCCTTCGGGAAGACTTCTAGAGCATTATCATGGTACCATGAATTATATATCTTAGTTGCCTCCACTCCGGTCATGTAGTTTGCAAGGTAATCATTAGTAAATAGCTTCAAAAACCACTGAAAAGAGAAAAATATCAGATACTGAGGTCTAATAGAGTAACTTGTTGTGGACTAGGGGAAGAGGGAACACATTACTTACCATCCTAAAGTTCACTGTTGTCTTGGACAAAGTGTAAATAAAGATCTTAATTCACATCACCCGTTTCTTTCGCCTAACAATCTTTCTTAATTTCCTCACTTGACGCTTGTTCATGAATATCTCATTGCCCCATACGCAAAAGGGATCGAAGCTTGGATCAGTACCGCTCATATATGTACCTACAAGCAACCAGCAAATGTTAGAAGCTAAACTGAGATTGCACAAATGATGTAAAATACAACTGCCTACGCTCCTAAGTACAAGTATTTTTAGGGAATTCAATATGAACTACATACGGATGTATATAGAATCTTAAATATAGTTTAAATTAGAATCTAGATTCACTCATTTTGCTCCTTATGTAGTCTACATTGGAATCTCTAAAAATACATTCAATCAAAGAAATATATTCAATCAAAGAAATACATTCCTAAGTAAAAGCTTTATTTTGTTCATAAGCATGAGGTGGATTTATAATGGATTGCAACAAAGAAATATATTCAATCAAAGAGCAATTATCATAATTAAAGTCTTTGTAATCCAAAAGAGTGGGCACATCACTAGTTAATGTTTTGACCTCTCCAAGCCGACTTTTATCATTTTTTCATCAAGATTTTCACCCTCCGAATTATCAGGACGCCCTCTAGCTAAAGTTGACTCTTCTTCAGTCCCTTTATCATCAATTTTAATTTTAATAAACAAAGAATCAATAGAAGAAACACCAATCACTTTAAGATCTTCATCATTTTTATCCTCTAAGGAAATTTGCTTAGCGGCCATTTGATTTACTAGGGTAGCTTGTGCATCGGATATTTTGCCTAGCAAATTTTCAGCGTGAGTATACTGAGATTGGAGATTACAAACTTCTCTACTAATATCATCAAGTTGTTTTCTTATAGCATCTAACACAGTGTTCTTTAAGTTCCTCGGTGAAATACTTATTGTGCTCAAATTGTGAAGTCATATATTCCTTGGTACTTTTTTCAATCTCAAGAAAAATATTGGGGTAAGGAATATCATAGTACTTTCTTTGAGACATCATGACTACGCAAACAAGATTGCAAACAAAAAATAGATCTGATGAGAAAAAGGCGAACAAAAAAGAGAAGGCGAATAAAACGACAAATTTTGTGAAGTGGGGGAGATGAAAATGAGAGGCAAATGGCAAATAATGTAAATTGCAATGAGATGAGATTTGTGATTATGAACCTGATAGATGTTGATGATGTCTCCCCGGCAACGGCGCCAGCAATTCCTTTTCATGCGGCTTGAAACTGCGTCGGTATTTCCCCAAAGAGGAAGGGATGATGCATTACAACTATGGTAGGTATTTCCCTTAGTTATGAAACCAATATATCAATCCAGTAGGAGAACCAAGCAATAATATGTAAATGGTACCTGCACACAAAGAACAAATCCTCGCAACCCAACACGTAAGAGAGGTTGTCAATCCCTCCTCGGTAAAAAGACAGATCGATTTGTATAAGTTTGGATAAATAGATCTTGCAAAAACACAAAATAAAATAAATAAAGAAAAAGTGCAACAAGGTATTTTTGGGTTTTTATAGATCTGAAAACAAATGCGATGGAAAATAGATCTGAAAGCAAATATGATAAAAGATAGACCCGGGGGCTGTAGATTTCACTAGTGGCTTCTCTCGAGAAAATAGCATACGGTGGGTAAACAAATTATTGTTGGGCAATTGATAGAACTTCAAATAATTATGACGATATCCACGCAATGATCATTATATAGGCATCACGTCCAAGATTTGTAGACCAACTCATGCCTGGTTCTACTACTATTACTCCACACACCGACCACTATCCAGCATGCATCTAGTGTATTAAGCTCATGGAGAAACGGAGTAATGCAATAAGAACGATGACATGATGTAGACAAGATCTATTCATGTAGGAATAGACCCCATCTTGTTATCCTTAATAGCAATGATCAATACGTGTCTTGCTGCCCCCCGTCACTGGTGAAAGGATCGATATAGTTGACTAGAGGGGGGGGGGGTGAATAGGCAACTAACAATTTTTAGCTTTTCTTTACCAAATTAAACTTTGCATCAAAGTAGGTTGTCTAAATATGCAACTAGGTGAACAACCTATATGATGCAACAACGATAAGAGCACAAGCAAGCAAGGGATACAACACGAATAGCTTGCACAAGTAAAGGCACGAGATAACCAAGAGTGGAGCCGATGGAGACAAGGATGTGTTACCGAAGTTCCTTCCTTTTAAGGGGAAGTACGTCTCCGTTAGAGAGGTGTGGAGGCACAATGCTCCCCAAGAAGCCACTAGGGCCACCGTATTCTCCTTACGCCCTCACACAATGCGAGATGCAGTGATTCCACTATTGGTGCCCTTGAAGGCGGCGACCGAACCTTTACAAACAAGGTTGGGGCTATCTCCACAACTTAATTGGAGGCTCCCAACGACACCACGAAGCTTCACCACAATGGACTATGGTTCCGAGGTGACCTCAACCGTCTAGGGTGCTCAAACACCCAAGAGTAACAAGATCCGCTAGGGATTAGTGGGGGGAATCAAATTTCTCTTGGTGGAATTGTAGATCGGGGCCTTCTCAACCTATCCCGAGCAAATCAACAAGTTTGATTGGCTAGGGAGAGAGATCGGGAGAAAATGGAGCTTGGAGCAACAATGGAGCTTTTTGGGGGAAGAGGTGAGTCAACTTTGGGGAAGAAGACCCCTTTATATAGTGGGGGGGGGGATAATCCAACCATTACCCCCAAGCAGCCCCGCACAGAGCGGTACTACCGCTTGGGCGGGCGGTACTACCGCTGAACCAGCGGTACTACCGGCCGCCCCAACGGTACTGCCATACACACGAGGGGAGCACGGACCTGGGCCCAGAGCGGTACTACCGTGGCGGTACTACCGCTTGGGGCGGTACTATTGCCACTACTGCCGCATCTAGTACCGCACAACCCGACACGAGAAAACGAGGCATCGAGTCGAGGCGGGAGTAGCCCGGAGCCTCAACGGTACTACGGCCGAGGACAACAAGCGGTACTACCGCTAAGGAGCGGTACTACCGCTTGATGTGCTTCGGCGGTACTACCGCTGAGGACCGCGGTACTACCGCTGGGACCAGTCAGTGCAAGCTAGGAGAGGAAAGGAAACTCCATTGAAGCGGAAAGGAACACCGGGTGCGATAAGGATGTGTACATGTTGATTCCACCCTAGCCTAACCAAAGCGGATCCCCTCTTGATAGTATGGTGACTCCTACGAAACTAGTCCACCAACATAGAAACGAAAGAGCTACTCCGTCTTGAATAAAACACCGAGGGGAGGGGATCGTCTCGTGCCAAAGGATGAATCTGAAAAACTCAACGCACATGATTAGTCCGCAAAAGCATTGTCATTAATCACCAAAATACCTTGGGGATAAATATGCCCTTACAATCTCCCCATTTTTTGGTGGATTGATGACAATACGGGATTTGCACAAACGGGAAAAGATATAGGACATGTGCAAAATCCCACTGTCCTAAAATGTAGATGGGCTCCCCCTAGATGTGTGCTATCTAGAGAAGTGCTTTGGACTGCACGACACACATACTAGGATCAACGCTCCCCCTACATTTTAGAGACCAACAACCTAAGCAAGGTATATGAGAGTGAGGAATATAACAGGATAAGCATGCAACTCATAAGCTACCGAGGGACTAGATAGACATAGATAATGATAATCTAAAGATAAGGTAGCATATGTCTCACACCATATGTCTGGAACTTAGGTCTCACTGACACAAAACCAAACAAGGCAAACGGTGAGAAAACACAAACACACCACACAGAAGACAGAAGACACACTCGCAAAACAGACAGACAATGACAGCGACACAAATCCCTAAACTCTCTCCCCCTTTGGCATCGAGACACCAAAAAGGAGAAGGAGTGTTGCTACGGCTCCAGGTGATAGCAAGCGAGGGTCTCAAATATCAGATCCCAGTTGGATCGTCTTCGCCACCGTCGTCGGTCGGGAACTGCTCGGCATCAGAATCTGTCCACGGGCAGTGCTGCTGAATCCACTCCTCCTCCTCAGTAAGTTGGTCCTCAGATCCACTGTTAACGGTGGCACCCAACTGACGCATGAGCTCCTTGTGACGTCCCCTGGCCTTCTTCTCAGCCACATGAGTCATGTACTGACCGTGAGACTCCATGCAGAATAGCTTCATCTTGAGCTTGAGCTTCTTTGCCCAAGAGGCTCTGCCCCAAAAGGCTCATAGTCATCATCATCCTCAGCCTCAGCCTCCTCCTCGGTCTCCATGGCAGCAGCAGATGATGTGTCCCCAGATCTAGGGACCTGAGTGCCCCAGTTGTCCTTCTTCCTCAGACGCTTGATCTCATGAGACACCAACTCTCCAGTCTCTAGCATGACCTTGGGATAGACCTGACCCCAGGCCTTCTCAATAAGCAGCATGATGAACGAACCATAAATCGGGCACTTGCGCTCAGAGATAGCAGATAAGATCTCAGACCACATAACATGAGAAATGTCCAGGGACTCGCCGGTGTTTTCTTCCTTCTCATGCTGGCAGAAGAGAAGCATGTCCACGAGATAAGAGTGAACCATATACAGATTCCCGATGCAAGGGAAAAGAGTCTCACGGAAGACACGGTGAAGAATGTCCAGAAAGGCAGGCAGCTCATATGTTTCCTTCTTAGTCTCAGAGTTGATCTTCAGCGTGCAATAGGGCCAGAGAGCTTGCTTGTGAGTGGAGGTTGTGTTGCGGTGAGGGTGAAAGCCGACAGGAGAAGCAAGCCCATGATCTTCCACCCCAAGTAACTCCATGAATGCCTTCCACTTGGCAGAAAGCAATATGCCATTGGTCATCCAAGTCAGAGTCATGTCCTCATCAGTTCCTAGATGGACAGTGGCATAGAATTGAGCCACAATATCCGCATCATAGTCCTTGTTGAATTGCATGATACGGAGAATGTTTAGTTGAGTGCACATCTGAAGAGCTTCACCAAAGTACTTAGGATCCTTCTCCATATAGTCCGTGTCGATGGAGCGCACATTGACATAGAGGTTCTTCTTGGCCTTGAGCACATCAAAGAAGATGGCAAACTGAAAGCGGTTCCAGAACGAATGGTTGACCAAAGTGGGTTCTTGGTCTACCTCATAAGGGTTGCGGCGACGCCTTGCCCAGAACTCCTTTGCATTCTTTTGAGGCACGGTTTTGCCTGTTGGCTTTGGCTTGACAGCAGACTTCTTCTTGAGTTGAGGTGGAGGTGGAGCACTTGAGGAACCTCCTGCTGACTCAGATGTGCGGTAACGCTTTGACGTGGCACAACCGGGGTTGACACGGCGAGCTTGATGCTCAGGATGTTCATCACCTGGAACCAAACACAAGAACACGCAAAACAACCAGAAAGAACGAGCATAAGCCACAAAACACAACACAAGGATCAAAGAAAGGTAGAGACATGATGGAATTTAGTAGGCAGCGACAGTACCGCGACCTGGAGGCGGCAGTACCGCTCCAAGTGGTAGTACCGCTCCAATGAGAGCGGTAGTACCGCTCGAAGCGGGGAAACAACGGTTTCCTACTGCTGGGGTCAGATCCGGCACTACCGGCCTACCAAATTCAAAAATATTCCTACCAAACGCTAATCCAATATGCCTAGTTGCCTTATCCATCCTACTCAAGCCTAGATTTAGCCAAAAATCTAGAGATGCAACCACTAATGCCCCTAAGATGCTAGATCTGAAATCTAGACAAAAAGAGAGAGGGAACAGGGGCAATACCGGCATCCATGGCAAGAGGACGGGGTGGGGATCGACTCCACCGAAGGAAATGGAGAGGGACGCCACAGAGAAGGAGATCCACCGGAGCCCTCCCACAGCGAGACGGTGCTGGAGAGACGAAGAGGAGCAAGGGGGTGAAGCGAATGGGTATGAGGGAGAGAAACCTCCCCTGCCCCGAAATAACCCCCTAATCTCGCCCCGCAGCGGTAGTACTGCGCACCACCAGCGGTAGTACCGCCTAGCACGCCATGGCAACTTAGACAAAAACGACCAAGCCCCAAAAGGAGAGAAACCAACGGCAAAAATGACTAGGCAACAAACACACTAGCAAGGAGCCAAGACACACCTCTTCAAGAGAGGGCGGTGGCCGAGGCCACCTATGTTTGAGTCAAGAGGTATGGCACCGCGAAGATTTTAACCTTGGGCCCATGACCAAAACTCGTCCTTGAAGCACAAGTACCATCGAAGATGGTTAAAGTGAAAGACTTGATCAATTTATGCATAATGAGGGGAGGGAGAGTTCATTGAGGGAACAACACTCCCCCTATGTCCATGCCTACACCTAAACTAGACAACACGTTGAATGTGGTGGGATGTGTATGGGTTCAAGATACATTGCTCGAATCAATGATATTTAGCTCATGCCTTAACTCGTGAAATCTTGCTTCATCCAAGGGCTTGGTGAAAATATCTGCAAGGTTATCATTAGTGTTGACATACTTGAGCTCGATCTCCCCTCGCCTAATGTGATCCTGGATGAAGTGATACCGAATCTCAATATGCTTCGTCTTGAAATGTTGCACCGGGTTGAGAGAAATCTTGATGGCACTTTCATTATCACACCAAAGAGGCACTTTGTCACAAATGACACCGTACTCCTTTAAAGTTTGCCTCATCCATAAGAGTTGTGCACAACAACTACCGGCAACCACATATTCCGCTTCGGTGGACGAGAGAGACACACAACTTTGCTTCTTCGAAGACCAACTTACCAAAGAGCAACCAAGAAATTGGCACCCTCCGGAAGTGGACTTTCTATCCACTTTGTCTCCCGCCCAATCAGAATCCGTATATCCTTAAAGATGAAAGTTTGCTCCTCTTGGGTACTGTCGGTGTCAAAACCAGCGGATCTCGGGTAGGGGGTCCCGAACTGTGCGTCTAGGCGGATGGTAACAGGAGATGAGGGACATGATGTTTTTACCCAGGTTCGGGCCCTCTCGGTGGAGGTAAAACCCTACTCCTCCTTGATTAATATTGATGATATGGGTAGTACAAGAGTAGATCTACCACGAGATCAAGGAGGCTAAACCCTAGAAGCTAGCCTATGGTATGATTGTTGTTCGTCCTACGGACTAAAACCGTCCGGTTTATATAGACACTAGAGAGGGCTAGGGTTACACAGAGTCGGTTACAATGGTAGGAGATCTACATATCCGTATTGCCAAGCTTGCCTTCCACGCCAAGGAAACTCCCATCCGGACACGGGACGGAGTCTTCAATCTTGTATCTTCATAGTCTTGGAGTCCGGCCGACGGTGATAGTTTGGCTATCCGGACACCCCCTAGTCCAGGACTCCCTCAGTAGCCCCTAAACCAGGCTTCAATGACGACGAGTCCGGCGCGCATATTGTCTTCGGCATTGCAAGGCGGGTTCCTCCTCCGAATAATTCATAGAAGATTTTGAACACCAGGATAGTGTCAGGCTCTGCAAAATAAATTCCGCATACCACCGTAGAGAGAATAATATTTACACAAGTTTAATCTGCTGACGTATTTTGTGGCGTGACATCACACCACGGCCAAGCCTTTATTCGAATTGTTTTTACTGTTCCACCTCAGCGTGTTTAGCGAAGCGGTTTCCTTGGCACGTCTTGTCAAAGCAGAGATCGTGTCCCCTTATTCCGGGATTCTCATCAATACGGGCGTGGGTAACCCAACCGCGCCATTGATTACGGTGGTTGGGAGATAAGCGAGTTTTACTAGGCTGGTGGGGACGTATAGTTTTCGTCCGCCCATATATAAGGGGATAAGTATCCACCTTTTTACCTACGCCTTCCTCCTCCTTTGCTTATCCTTCTTGGCGCACTCGAGCTCCAGTGCCCAAGTTTGCACATCTCGCCTCAACCTTCTCCAGCCATGTCCGGAGCGGGAGTCAAGTGGATGGCCTCCTCCGTCACGGAGGGGCACATCAAAAGGCTGAGGAAAGCCGGATACATGCACAATGATATTGCGCACCGGCTTCCCGACGAGGGGCAGCTCGTCCCCACCCCCAGGCCCGATGAGAGGGTGTTGTTCCTTCCCCATTTCCTCCGCAGACTGGGCTTCCCACTCCATCCATTTGTCCGGGGGCTCATGTTCTATTACGGCCTGGATTTCCATGATTTGGCCCCGAATTTCATCCTCAACATCTCGGCGTTCATCATCATGTGCGAGGCCTTCCTCTGCGTCCAGCCCCACTTCGGCTTATGGCTGAATACGTTTAACGTCAAGCCAAAGGTAGTGGGCGGCCGCCAAGCAGAGTGCGGAAGCGTCATGGTGGGCAAGATGCCCAACATCACATGGCTCGAGGGTGCCTTCATGGAAACCATCAAAGGGTGGCAATCGGGGTGGTTCTACATTACTGAGCCGCGTGACCCTGAATGGGCAGCGGCTCCCGAATTCAGATCTGGCATCCCCACACGGCTCACCTCTTGGAAAGAGAAGGGCCTGACATGGGGTGATTCGGAGGAGCTGACCGGACTTCAATCCTGCGTCCAAACCCTGGTGAACTAGAAGCTCAAGCTTGTCAATGTAATCCAGGTCATGCTCATCCGCCGGATCCTCCCGTGCCAACAGCAGGCTTTCAATTTGTGGGAGTTTGATCCGGCACAGCACCCAACCTTGAGCAGGCTCTTCGACACTACGTATGAAGACGCCTGGAGGGTGCTGTTCAAGGGTGCCGAGGCTCCCTCATCCGCTACTGAAGATCACGGATTCAGCTCGCAGCGTCAAGCTGGCGAGGTAAGCTATTTTACCCTTTACGGGATGCTTGTTTTTCATAGTTTGACACCATGCGGGATCTAAACTCCCATTACCTTTAACAGGCCTGGCAGAAGACGTCCGGGCAGGTTAACTGTCCGGCTCCCTTGCTAGAAGACCCAGCGGATGCCCGATGAACGGGACTGCTGGCTCCGATGCCTTACGTGGTGCCAGAGAAGAAGGCCAAGAAGAAGGCCACGGGAACTCGGAGGAGTTCCCGGCGCCAGGTGTTATCGGACTCATCGTCCGGTGACTCCGAGGCGGACTCCTCCCGCGAAGAGAAGGAGGAGAGGAAAGAGGCCTCTCCCCCAATGGGGGGAGAGAAGAAAAGGAAGGCTTCCTAAATGGAGGAGGCCGAAGGGTCCAAGAAGGGGAGGACCCTCCCTCCGGACTGTTCCACGAACGCCGACAACGGCGAATAGGAGTGGCCCTCGAGGGCCAAGCCCCTGGCGAGATCGTAAGTGTCCGGATTTCCATAATAACGCATGATTTTTCTTTCATCGCATAGTGTATTCTAACGCCGAATACCATCATGTAGTCCGCCCAAGGACGACCTCCCCGCTTCGTCGAGCGGCTCCTTGGGCTTGTCGGATGTGAATAGCGCTTCGCTTCCGACCGCCTCCTCCCCCCGTGACGTAGACGATGCCGAGGTGGGGCCCCAGAAGGGGCCCAACTAGGAGGAGGAGGCCCCGGAGGTGCCGCAGGGCAACCTTCCGGACATTGGACCGTACTCCGCATCGGAACCTTTAGTGGTTCCGGAGTCCGGCGGGCGGCCCCTTCGTAGGAAGGGTGAGACTGCGACGCCGGTGACCTCCGTCCAACTGGAGGCGCCGGATAGTTTGCTGGAGGCGCTCAACGACGCTTCCATCGACGAGGAGCACCACACTATCATGAGTGCGGTGATTCAGAGGGTTCAGTCTGCCAAGAGCGGGCTGACCGAAGCCTGCACCAGCCTTCTAACAGGCTTTGAGGTAAGTAATTTAAGATATGTAAAAATAGTACCGCATAGACAGTAGCCCCTGATGCCCAGTTTGGTGTTCGGAAAGAAAAGCCGAACTGAGGATCTAAAAAAGATATACGCAGGAGTCTAACACAAATATGTCAATATGGGAATGCAGGCTGTGCTGCTGACCTCTGCTGCACTGACTGCGGAGGTTAATGCATTGAAGCAGAGCCTCGAGCGGTCCGAGAATGAGCTCGGCCATGCCAAGAAGCAGCTCAAGGACAAGGAAGGTAAGTAATACCTTATTAAAGTAATACCTTATAGAAAAGGATTTGGTTGCAAAAAATTACAGGGATAACGTGGGTATTGCAGGGGCCACGAACGAGGTGGCGACCCTGAAGGAACGGTGTCCAAGGCCGAATGCAATGTGGCCGCGGAACGCACCGAGCGAGAGAAGCAGGAGGCGCGGGTGGCGGAGGTGCGGCAAGAGCTCCAGGCTCTTGTGGAAAAACACGAGAGTTTGGAGCGTGACTCGAAGACTCGAGTGTCCGAGCTCGCCTCGGCTCTTGAGAGTGCCAAAGCCGCCAAGGCCGAAGCCCAATAAGCCCTCCAGGAGATTGAGGCGATAAAGAATATAGCGGCGAGTAAGGCATTCTTCATGGAAAGCAAGCACGTGAAAGTGAATTACTTGTTACTTACCCGAATCCGGAGCTCTCCAGGAGTATTCGCAGATCTGCCCTGCAGTGTGTCCGATGCTGCCGCATTCTACCGGGCCAAGGAGGGGAGCTCGATGGAGAAGGTATTCTGGTCTCAGTATGCTGAGGCCGGACATCCGGTGCCCCTGAGCGACCAGCTGAAGCAGCTGGTCGAGCTCCACAAGGTGGCCGAATAGGCTATGAAGGGCCTCATAGTCCGGCTGTGGCCCAAAGAAGCCATCCCTGGGAGCTACTTCGGTCTGGTGCGGCGGCTGGTGGACGCCTATCCATGGGTTGAAGTCATCAAGCACTCCACCTACATTGAAGGTGCCCGTCGGGCCCATGCCCGTGCTAAAGTGCACTGGGGAAGGATGGACGCTGAGAAGCTTGTGACGGATGCGCCACCGCCGGGCAAGGAGTATCGCACGCCCGAGATGTACTATAAGGGTGTCTTGAAGGATGCCCGCCTTATAGCGGGTGAATGTTCCAAAGATGTAATTTTTGAGTAGACTCGCAATTTGTTATCCTGTGCGCTGAAAACTTTGTTCATATGCGCTAAGCAACGCTTTGTTAATTTAAAATATTACCTTTTGTGCGGCCGTTTATCAAATCTGGGAGATGGCAAGTCGCTGGCTTCAGCCCCCATGCCACGAGTGCTGGGGTGTTCGGGATAAACTTGAGCGCTCTTTTCCCCATTTTTGGGTCCTTCGAGGGAGGCGCTCAACACAACGAACGAGGCAACCGGACTTATAATGCTTGAACACTCCCACTTAGCCATAGAATTCTATAATTTTAAATTTCGGCGAAGCCCCTAGTGTTCGGAAGACCGAATTCGGGGCGCTATCCACGCCTAGGGCCGGACAAAGCCGGCTCCTCGCTCGAAGCGGCATAAGTCTTTAGGGACTCAAAAAAACCTCTCGAACAGCGACCAACTCTCGCCCTATCATGACGGTCAGTTTTAGCTTTCTCCACTGAGGTGCTCAACCCAGCTCAACTGGGGCACAATCGCAGTGGTTCTCCCAGCGCTACCTTAGCCGATATAACGGAACGTAAGGTACCAAAACATGGGAGCCGGGCAAACCCAACTATTGACTCAAGACATGATTCGGAGCCGATGCATATAATGCTATAAGTTCGGGGTGCCGCACTTGTGAAAGTGTTCGGTCTTATCACACCATAATTTGGGGAACTTAAGCCCCTGGTGTATTTAGCCGTACCAAAGCGTACGGGTGCAACATGTCATAAGTGAACATGAAAAAATAAAAAAGTGAAATGCAATTAGAGGCAAAAAGTGATGCATTGTTTATTAAAAAAAATACTTCAATGAAAGCAGGACGATACAAATAGTGCAATAAGCAAGGGATGGGACTATTTAACATGTCACCCTCCAGGGGTAGGCTGCGGGATGGTATGTAAAACAGGTATAATGCTCGTAATGGAGACCACCTGGATACTCGACGTAGCTTTTCTGCTTCCCTGGCTGTTGCATCGTGAGTTTGGCAAGTCTACTGCCGGACAGGGCTTTTGGGAAGCGGAGTCCTGTGAATAAGAAGAAAGGAAAGAATGACACAATTGGGAGCCCCTGGTGTGGTTGAGCCGCACTCTGGGCATGCCGTGGTCGTGCCCCTACCCCTATGCCCATGGTATCGCCAGAGCATAATTATGTACGCATGGTACTGGCTTCGCGATTTCGTGAGGGCTGGGGTTGGGGCCGTATTGCTACGCGTGCTCGGAACATGCTAGGTGGTCTTGCTGTAGGTTAATCCGGGCGCGCTTGACGGTGTCTGACCGCTTAACAGCCGGACCCAAGAATTGCCTGAAGAGGCTACTTTGTACTTCCGCCGCGAGAGCCGCTATATGCTCCTCCGTTCGGAGAGAGCGTTCGGTGTTTCCGTTGACCGTAATGACTCCTCGAGGGCCTGGCATCTTGAGCTTTAGGTATGCGTAGTGCGGCACCGCATTGAACTTTGCGAATGCGGTTCGTCCGAGCAGTGCATGATAGCCGATGCGGAACGGGACTATGTCGAAGATTAACTCCTCGCTTCGGAAGTTGTCCGGGGATCCGAAGATCACTTCCAGTGTAACTGAGCCCGTGCAGTTGGCCTCTACACTTGGTATGATGCCTTTAAAGTTCGTTCTTGTGGGTTTAATCCTTGAGGGGTCTATGCCCATCTTGCGCACTGTATCCTGATAAAGCAGGTTCAGGCTGCTTCCGCCGTCCATCAGGACTCTAGTGAGGTTAAATCCATCGACAATTGGGTCTAGAACCAATGCGGCGAATCCACCATGGTGGATGCTAGTAGGGTGGTCCCTTCGATCAAAAGTGATCGGGCATGAGGACCACGGATTGAACTTTGGGGAGACTGGCTCCATCGCATATACGTCCCTGAGTGCATGCTTCCATTCCCTCTTGGGTATGTGGGTTGCGTATATCATGTTCACTATCCGCACTTGTGGGGGGAAACCCTTCTATCCTCTATTGTTCGGCGGCCGGGTCTCTTCCTCGTCATCGCTATGCAGCCCTTTGTTATTGTTTTCGGCAATTAACTTGCCTGCCTGCTTGAACACCCAACAATCCCTGTTGGTGTGATTGGCTGGCTTTTCGGGGGTGCCGTGTATCTGGCACAAGTGATCGAGTATCCGGTCCAAATTGGATGGGCCCGGAGTAGTTCTTTTGAATGGCTTTTTCCGCTGACCGGGTTTAGAGCCTCTGAATCCGGCATTGACTGCCGTATCTTCAGTATTACCGCCATTAATGCGACGCTTGTCCTTATTACAACGCGACCTGCCATTGCTGTCCTTGGTATCCGAACTACCAGAGTTTCTGGTCAGGTTGTTACTGCGAGCTAGCCAGCTGTCCTCTCCCGCACAGAAGTGTGTCATGAGTGATGTGAGGGATGCCATAGATTTCGGCTTTTCCTGTCCTAGGTGCCGGGCAAGCCACTCGTCGCGAATGTTATGTTTGAAGGTTGCAAGGGCCTCTGCATCCGGACAGTCGACGATTTGATTTTTCTTGGTTAAGAACCGTGTCCAGAATTGTCTGGCCGATTCGTCTGGCTGCTGAATTATGTGGCTTAGGTCATCGGCGTCTGGTGGTCGCACATATGTGCCCTGGAAGTTATCAAGGAATGCGGCTTCCAGGTCTTCCCAACACCCAATTGATTCTGCTGGTAAGCTATTGAGCCAATGCCGACCTGGCCCTTTGAGCTTGAGTGGGAGGTAGTTGATGGCGTGTAGGTCATCATCGCGGGCCATGTTGATGTGAAGGAGATAGTCCTCAATCCAAACCGCAGGATCTGTTGTGCCGTCGTCTGATTCAATGTTTACGGGTTTGAAATCCTCGGGGATTTGATGATCCATTACTTCGTCTGTGAAGCATAGTGGGTGTGCGGCGCCTCTGTATTGGGCTATATCGCAACGCAGCTCAAACGAGCTTTGTCTACTTTGTTCGGCCCGGCTGGAATTGCTGTATCTGGCGTGACGATTGTTGTCACGCATCGTGGGGCGCCCACGCGATCCGTAGATCGATCTTGTTTGTCTTGCCTTATCCTCCAATATGTCTCGTAAGTCCGGCGCATTCCCCCGTGGCTTTGTAGTTTTCGAGCGACGACGGGGTATGGCTTTAGCGGAGGGCCTAGAGGCCTCTCTGTCGCGGCCACGAGGTGGCCGGTCGGCCGTATTGTGCGCTGGTGATGTAGGTTTATGTGCTTCCTCCTCTAATCGGGGTAGTAGCTTGCGTTTGGGGTAGCTTTTGGAGGGGCGTTCGAGTTCATACTCTTCGGCCGCAAGGACTTCAGTCCATCTGTCGGCTAGCAAATCTTGGTCAGCTCTAAGTTGTTGCTGCTTTTTCTTGAGGCTGCTTGCTATGACAATAAGCCTACGTTTGAAACGCTCTTGTTCGACGGGATCCTCAGGCACGACAAATTCGTCATCGTCGAGGCTTGCCTCGTCTTCGGAGGGAGGCATGTAATTATCGTCCTCTACCTCTCTGTCTGCCGCTCTCTCATGAGGGCTGTCTTCTCCATCCTCCTGCACTGAATCCTGCTGGAGGGTGTTGTCTTCGACACTGTCCAGGGTGTTATTGTCTCCGGTGCCGGCATCTCCATTCTTGCTGTGGCGGGATTTAGAGCGGTGCCGCTAACGCCGGCGCTTAGGCTGTTTCTTGGAGGGGTCATCCTCCGTTGTTCCATCGCCATTCCCATCCTTTGGGTGTCCACCATGCATATGTTGTATGACGAGGTGGCCTTCCAGTGCCCTGTAGGCGCTTGGTCTTGGTCGTCTCCTGCATCGTCGTCCATACCGTCGATGTCTTCGAAGTCAAAGTCGAGCATGTCGGTTAAATCATCGACAGTGGCTACAAAGTGGGTGGTGGGTGGGCATTGAATTTCTTCGTCGTCCGCATCCCAACCTTCCTGACCATAGTCCGGCCAGGGCTCTCCTGATAAAGAGAGAGATTTTAGTGAATTCAGGATGTCGCCAAAGGGCGAGTGCTGAAAGATGTCCGCGGCGGTGAACTCCATGATCAGCGCCCAATCGGATTCGATTGGTAGGGGCGCGGGAGGTTCGGAATCCAGAGAGGAGTCCGGCGCCTCGGAGTCACGGGCTTTGCGAAGGACAGGGTTGGTGTTTGGCTCTATCGCCGTAGAGGTGGTAGCCCCCGAGGCGGTGTCCAGCCACCCGTCCTCGATCGGCGCAGTCGGCTCCGAGCTAAGGGTCGGAGCGGACTCTTGTGCGGCCTCCAGGGCACTGTCCGGCAGCAGAGCTAAATCATGCCCATCATGACAGTGCGGCGCGATCGGCTGTGGCTCGAATCCGTCGAAGATCAAGTCTCCGCGGATGTCGGCCGTATAGTTCAAACTTCCAAATCTGACCTGATGGCCAGGGGCGTAGCTTTCGATCTGCTCCAGATGGCCAAGTGAATTGGCCCGCAGTGCAAAGACGCCGAATACGAAGATCTATACAGGGAGAAAAGTCTCACCCTGGACCGTGTTGTCGTTGATGATCGAAGGAGCCATCGGGCCTATAGGTGACGACACAGAGGAACTCTCAATGAAAGCACTAATGTTGGTGTCAAAACCGGCGGATCTCGGGTAGGGGGTCCCGAACTGTGCGTCTAGGCGGATGGTAAAAGGAGATGAGGGACACGATGTTTTTACCCAGGTTCGGGCCCTCTCGATGGAGGTAAAACCCTACTCCTGCTTGATTAATATTGATGATATGGGTAGTACAAGAGTAGATCTACCACGAGATCAAGGAGGCTAAACCCTAGAAGCTAGCCTATGGTATGATAGTTGTTCGTCCTACGGACTAAAACCCTCCTGTTTATATAGACACCGGAGAGGGCTAGGGTTACACAGAGTCGGTTACAATGGTAGGAGATCTAGATATCCGTATCGCCAAGCTTGCCTTCCACGCTAAGGAAAGTCGCATCCGGACACGGGACGGAGTCTTCAATCTTGTATCTTCATAGTCTTGGAGTCCGGCCGACGGTGATAGTTCGGCTATCCGGACACCCCCTAGTCCAGGACTCCCTCAGGTACCATAAGCCAAAGTTTGGGGTATGAGCCAAATATCGAAAGATTCGCTTGACTGCCACATAGTGGCTTTCCTTTGGTGCGGCTTGAAACCATGCACATATTCCCACACTCAACATGATATCCGGTCTAGATGCACAAAGGTAAAGCAAGGAGCCAATCATGGAGCGATATACCTTTTGATCCACCACTTTACCATTGGGATCAATATCAAGTTGGCACTTGGTAGGCATTGGAGTAGAGTCCGGCTTGACATCACTTAGCTTGAATCTTTTTAGCATGTCTTGAGTGTATTTGGGTTGATTGATGATGGTACCTTCTCTTCTTTGCTTGATGTCAAAACTGAGGAAGAACTTCAACTCTCCCATCGATGACATCTTGAACTTAGAGGTCATGAGAGCGGCAAATTCCTCATTGAGAGCTTTGTTAGGGGAACCAAAGATAATATCATCAACATATAGTTGGCATACAAACAACTCCCCTTTGACCTTCTTGGTAAAAAGAGTGGGATCGATTTGCCCAACCTCAAATCCACGATCTTGTAACAACTCGGTAAGGTGGTCATACCACGCACGTGGGGCTTGTTTAAGGCCATAGAGTGCCTTATCGAGTTGATATACATGATCCGGGAAGTAGGAATCCTCGAACCTGGGGGGGTGCTTGACATAAACCAACTCATTAATAGGACCATTAAGAAAAGAACTTTTCACACCCATTTGTTGTAACTTAAAGTTGTGATGGGAAGCATAAGCAATCAACAAACGAATGGATTCAAGGCGAGCAACGGGAGCAAAGGTTTCACCGTAGTCGATACCCTCGACTTGGGAGTAGCCTTGTGTTACCAATCTTGCCTTGTTGCGAATGATGTTCCCATGAGCATCTTGCTTGTTCTTGAATATCCACTTGGTTCCAATGACGTTGTGGTTACCTAATGGTCTTGGCACCAATCTCCACACTTTGTTGTACTCGAAGTTGTTGAGTTCTTCATGCATGGCATTGAGATAATCCGGATCTTTGAGCGACTCAAACACCTTTTGGGCTTCAACACAAGAGACAAACGCGTGATGTTCACAATAGTTTGCTAATTGTCTATGAGTGCTTACCCCCTTTCTTAGGCTTCCAACCACATTCTCCATGAGATGACCTTTGGTGATGAGCTTGGAAGCAATCTTCGCGGCACGACGCTCTAATTCCTCCTCGGAAGTGGAATGAGGAGGGTTAACTTGATTATCTTGAGCGCCGTCTTGAGCTTGTTCAAGATCTTGAGTTTGCTCTTGATCTTGAACTTTCTCGAGGGGGAGAACTTGACCTTGGGCATCATTTGGTGGTTCACCACCATCTTGAGGTTGATCTTGTCCTTGGTCTTGTTCACGAGGTTGAGGGCCTTCACTTTGTTCTTCGGAAGCGTGTGGGTCTTGGGGAGGTGATGGCTCCACTTGAGTGGAACATTGTCCTTCTCCTTCGGCCACAAGGGGTTCCTCAATGGGTAGAATATGACCAATACCCATTCTTCTTATGGCTTGGGGAGGAATTTCATCACCAACATCACAAGTACCACTTTGCTCCACTTGGGAGCCGTTATTTTCGTCAAACTCCACGTTACACGTCTCCTTAATGAGTCTGGTGGACTTGTCGAGGACACGGTAAACATGAGAGTTTGTAGCATAACCAACAAATATGCCCTCATAAGATCTAGCCTCAAATTTAGACAAACGAACACCTTTCTTGAGAATGAAACACTTACACCCGAACACCCGGAAGTACTTGAGATTGGGCTTGTTACCGGTGAGTATTTCATAGGGAGTCTTGTTCAAGCCTTTGCGGAGATAGAGCCGATTGGATGCATGACATGCTGTGTTGATGGCTTCAGCCCAAAAGTTGTATGGAGACTTGAACTCCGCCATCATGGTCCTTGCCGCATCCATCAACGTCCGGTTCTTCCTCTCTGTGACACCATTTTGTTGGGGGGTATATGGTGCAGCATATTGATGCTTGATCCCCTCATCACTAAGAAACTCATCCAAGGTGTAATTCTTGAACTCGGTGTCGTTTTAACTTCTTATTGTCAAGATCTTTGCATCTTGTTGACATTGAGCTTCATTTGCAAAGTCGATGACGGTTTGCTGAGTCTCACTCTTCCTCTTGAAGAAGTATACCCAAGTGTATCTTGAATAATCATCCACAATCACCAAGCAATACTTTCTACCCCCAAGACTATCAAAGGATGGAGGCCCAAAGAGGTCCATGTGAAGGAGCTCCAAGGGTCTCTTCGAGTAGATGATAGTCGTGGGAGGGTGAGCCTTCTCATGAAGCTTTCCCTCTATACAAGCACTGCAAGCACGATCTTTGGCAAAACTAACATTTGTTTGTCCATGGACATGGTCCCCCTTGAGAAGACTTTGCAAAGATCTCATATTGACGTGGGCTAAACGGTGATGCCAAAGCCATCCCATGTCAACTTTAGCCATTAGGCATGTCGCGGTCTTAGTGGGTCGCTCCGAAAAGTTAATCACATAGAGACCGTTTTCGACATGCCCAACAAAGGCTACTTTAAGAGTCTTGCTCCACAAGAGGACCACGGTATCAATATCAAAGAAAGTGGCAAAACCCATGAGTGCAAGTTGACGAACGGAAAGTAAATTATATGCAAGGGACTCAACAAGCATGACTTTCTCGATCGTTAGATCATGAGAAATGACAACCTTTCCAAGAGCCAATACCTTAGAATGTGAGGCATCACCCCACTCAACATTGGTGGGCATAGATGGGATCTTTTGCACATCCACCACCAAGTCCTTGCTCCCGGTCATATGATTTGTTGCTCCACTATCGAGCAACCATGATCCCCCACCGGAAGCAAACACCTACAAGAGATCAATGCTTGGTTTTAGGTACCCATTTAGTAATTGGTCCTTTGATGTCAGTAACAAGGGTCTTAGGAACCCAAATAGACCATTCAATGTACTCATAAGGAGAACCAACAAATTTAGCATAAACATGCCCATCACTAGCACGGCACAACACATAAGAAGGGTTAAAGTCGCCGGCTTTGTTGGATGTGGTGGTTTTGCCCTTTTTGACATCAACACCCTTCACATTGTTCTTCTTCTCCTTAGGATCACCCTCTCCCTCTTTCACAAAGATTTGCTTGAGAGGAGGAGGTCGTTTGGTCTTGTCGTTCTTCTTCTTGTTCTTGGACTTGGGTGCGAACCCAATTCCCTCCTTGGCCACAACTTCCTTTTGATTGCTCAAAAGGTCGTTGAGGTTCTTCTCACCTTGAATGCACGTCACAAGGCCTTTCTCAAGTTGATCCTTCAATTTTGCATTCTCCTCCACAAGATGCACATGCTCACAACACGGGTTAGTGGCATATGCATTATCAATTAATACCATATGATGAAAAGTGGCCTTTTCCTTGGTTAGCTTAACTTGGAGTTGAGAATGAGACTCCTTGAGGTTTGCATGAGCACCCTTCAAGACCTTGTGGGCCTTGTCAAGTACATCAAACTCCTCCTTGAGTCTAGCATGATCAACCCCAAGTTTATCCTTCTCGAAAGTTAGCACACGAGACACAACAAGAGCATGATCAAGATCTTTCTTTAACTTGGCATGGTCATCGTTGTGTGACTCCTCAAGAGCCAACCGATGCCCACGCTCTTCCTCAAGAGCATTAGAGAGATCCAATATCTCATCGACATAGTCATGACTATGACCTTCCATCTTAGAGATGGTTTCTTCGTGAGCCTCGATCATGTCATTGGCTTCACCAAGTTGTTCCAAGAGAGCAACAAAATGCTTCTTGGATTTGCCCTTGAGATTACTCATAAAAGACTCAAATTCATTGACTTCCTCATTAGACCCTTCACTTTCATCAACGCCATCCGTCAAAGAGGGATTATTAATGATGGTGGTTTTGATGTTGGGGGTTACCTTGTTGGTGGCTTTAGCCATGAGGCACTTGGTGGTGATGTTCTCGTTGGGTGAATCGAAGAGAGACATTCGGGGAGTTGTGGCAATGTCAACGGATGCCATGGCCATTGCTTCACTATCTTCATCATCATCGTCATCCTCACGGTATTCTTCTTGAACCACCAACCCTCGAGTAGGAGTCTTCTTGGTGAAGTTGTTCTTGTTGGGGAAGGACTTGGCTTTGTCTTTTCGGATGAGCTTGCCACCATTGTCTTCCCGCTTCTTGTAAGGACAATCCACAACGAAATGGCTCACATTGCCACAGTTGTAACAAGTTCTTACTCGTTGCTTGCCCTTGAAGCCACTTGAGTTGTTCTTGTTGAAATTGGGCCTCGAGTTCTTCTTGCTCCAAAATTTCCTTGAAGCAAGAGCCATGTGCTCATGATAATCATATTTTGTATCTTTGGGGTTGCTCTCCTCATCTTCTTCTTCTTCCTCTTCTTCCACAATAAACTTGGCCTTCCATGCAAGGTTGGGCTTCTTTGCCCTTTGAGAGTGGAGCACCGCGTTATCGGCGGTCTTGTCCAGGATGCTCATTGCAACGAACTCATCCAACACTTCACTTGAGGTCATGGAGTGGAAGTCCGGTCTTTGACGAATGACGGAGGACATGGCCTTGTTGTAGGGCATCATGGCCTTGAGGAACTTGCGCTTGATCCTATTGTCATCCTTGTCCTTGCTTCCATGATCTCGGAGTGAGACCGCGAGTTTTGTTACTCTCCGAACGAGCTCACGAGGTTCTTCATCTTCTTTCATTGCAAACTCATCGGCTTCATCTTGTTCCACTTCATAGTTGGAGCGTTGAATGCTTGCGCTTCCCCGATAAAGAGACACAACGCATTGCCATGCGTCTTTGGCCATGGCATGGGGTCGGAGATGAGGGAGATCTTCGGGGAGGATAGCATCTTGGATGATGAAGAGAGCATTCTCATTGAATTGATTATCCACTGCTTCTCTAGGGGTGAAGTTGCTTCGGTCATGTGGGTAGAAACCTTCTTCAATGATTCTCCAAAGATTAGTATTCACATGATTTAAATGACGCTTGAAGCGATACACCCAAGAATCAAAATCCTCATTTTTCACAATCTTAGGAGGAGGGCCGGCATGATTTAAATTGGAGGGAGTCGGTCCTCCATGAGTAGAGGGAATCGGTCCTCCATAAGTTGGAGGTTCCACATGGGCAAAGATGCCAGTGCCATTTCTACCACTAGTAGAAGGACCCTTCTCACTATTAGATTCCCCCTTGTTGGAGTTAGCATCTGTCACCTTGTTAGTGGGATCACCCACTTTCAACGGCGAGGTATGTAGCTTAAGTCCTTCTAAGAATTTATTAAACATGCTTTCAACCGTGGTTGTCATGGAGGTTTTCAATGTGTCCAAGGCCACATTGAATTCCTCACGGGACACCGTGGTTTCCCCATCACCCGTAGACGAGATCGGATTCACACCGGAGTGCTCCTCCTCCCTGCCGTCTATGGTGTCAACCATACTCTTCAGACGACAAAGTCCTTAATAAAGAGACGAGGCTCTGATACCAATTGGAAGGATCAATATAGTTGACTAGAGGGGGGGGGTGAATAGGCAACTAACAATTTTTAGCTTTTCTTTACCAAATTAAACTTTGCATCAAAGTAGGTTGTCTAAATATGCAACTAGGTGAACAACCTATATGATGCAACAACGATAAGAGCACAAGCAAGCAAGGGATACAACACGAATTGCTTGCACAAGTAAAGGCACGAGATAACCAAGAGTGGAGCCGATGGAGACGAGGATGTGTTACTAAAGTTCCTTCCTTTTAAGGGGAAGTACATCTCCATTAGAGCGGTGTGGAGGCACAATGCTCCCCAAGAAGCCACTAGGGCCACCGTATTCTCCTCACGCCCTCACACAATGCGAGATGTCGTGATTCCACTCTTGGTGCCCTTGAAGGCGGCGACCAAACCTTTACAAACAAGGTTGGGGCTATCTCCACAAATTAATTGGAGGCTCCCAACGACACCAGGAAGCTTCACCACAATGGACTATGGCTCCGTGGTGACCTCAACCGTCTAGGGTGCTCAAACATGCAAGAGTAACAAGATCCGCTAGGGATTAGTGGGGGGAATCAAATTTCTCTTGGTGGAAGTGTAGATCGGGGCCTTCTCAACCTATCCCGAGCAAATCAACAAGTTTGATTGGCTAGGGAGAGAGATCGGGCGAAAATGGAGCTTGGAGCAACAATGGAGCTTTTTAGGGGAAGAGGTGAGTCAACTTTGGGGAAGAAGCCCCCTTTATATAGTGGGGGGAACAATCCAACCGTTACCCCCCCAAGCAGCCCCGCACAGAGCGGTACTACCGCTTGAGCGGGCGGTACTACCGCTGAACCAGCGGTACTACCGTCCCCCCAGCGGTACTGCCGCACACACGAGGGGAGCACAGACCTGCGCCCAGAGCGGTACTACCGCGGAGGTAAGGGCGGTACTATCGCTTGGGGCGGTACTACCGCCACTACTGCCGCAGCTAGTACCGCACAACCCGACACGAGAAAACGAGGCCTCGAGTCGAGGCGGTAGTAGCCCGGAGCCTCAGCGATACTACGGCCGAGGACAGCAAGCGGTACTACCGCTGAGGAGCGGTACTACCGCTTGATGTTCTTCGGCGGTACTACCACTGAGGACCGCGGTACTACCACTAGGACCAGTCAGTGCAAGCTAGGAGAGGAAAGGGAACTCCATTGAAGCGGAAAGGAACAGCGGGTGCGATAAGGATGTGTACGTGTTGATTCCACCCTAGCCTAACCAAAGCGGATCCCCTCTTGATAGTACGGTGACTCCTACGAAACTAGTCCACCAACATAGAAACGAAAGAGCTACACCGTCTTGAATAAAACACCGAGGGGAGGGAATTGTCTTGTGCCAAAGGATGAATCTGAAAAACTCAACGCACACGATTAGTCCGCAAAAGCATTGTCATCAATCACCAAAACACCTTGGGGATAAATATGCCCTTACAACTGGGAAAGAACACTGCACGAGTGAACCCATCACAAAGCACCTCTTCCCATGGCAAGAAAAATCAATCCTAGGAAGTGGTGACGCTACCGTATGCACCTGGTCGGGGCCGAGAGAGAGAAAGAGAGAGAGAGAGAGAGAGAGGGCGGGGCCGAGCGAGCGAGAGAGAGAGAGAGGGAGATGTCAGGGCGAGAGAAATAGATGTGGGGTAGGAGGGGCAATGTCGCGGGGCACCACACTCCAGCGAGGCTTCTTGTGGCTCTGTGTCACGCCACCGGAAGTGAGAGAGACAGAGAATTTTTTTATGTTTTCATTTCTTTCCTTTTATTATCTTTTTATTTTTATTAGGCCCCACTCGTAAGTGAAAGAGATATGTGTGTGAGAGAGAGAAAGAGTTGTTCCCTTTTATTTATTTTCTATGGATGAGGGGGCCCACCCGTAAGTGAAAAGTGAGGAGAGAGAGTTATTTCCTTTAAAAAAACTATGGATGAGGGGGCCCACCCGTCAGTGACACATGGAGTCAGGGGCAAAATGTCCAACAAACATCCCGTAGACGGTCAACGCCCTTTGACTGGGCGGAAACGACACTGAAGGGCATTTTTATAAGGACACTTAATGGCAGAGGGGCAAATTTGAGGATGCTTGAAAATTAGGGCAAATCTGAGTAGTGGGTTTGTGTTAGGGACACAATTGTAAAAGACCCTATAATAAAAACTTCATGTAGATCACTAAATATTATAAGTTTGATTCCTTGCAGTAGTTTTGTGATATTAAGATGATAATATGTGGGGGTACTTGTAATGCCCGGATAATCATGCTACAGTAATCCCTGTTAAACAAATGCCATGTCATCTATATTACTGCTGCTAATTAAGTGGTAGTTCAAAAACATTGCAAATTCAAAAATGAATTAGTGACAAGCACCCAAAGTTTTCAAAAGTAAAAACAAAAATGTTCGGGGGGTGCCAAATATTGCATAGGTAATTATGGTGTAGAAGAAACAATTTTATAAAATACTTAATTGCCCTAAAATAAATATAACAGTAAACAAAACAAAAAAAAGAAGAGAAAAAGAAAAGGAAAAGAAGAAACCCCCTTCCCCCTGGGCCAAAGGGCCCAACTAGCCAACAGCCAGCCGGCCGGCCCAGTCGGCCTGGCCCGCCTTCCTCGGTCGCTCCCTCACCTTCCCTGTTCCCCGACCAGGGTCGGAATAGGGGCGCGTCGCCACCGGACCCCCTCGCCGGTGTCGAGGAGGGGATAAGGTCGCCACGCCCCCGCCTCCTCGATCCTGCCTCCCACTCACCCCCACTCTCGCCCTCGGTCCCTGTGCCACTCCCTCTCCCCTCAGATCCACCCCGCTCTCCTCCTCTCCCATCGCATCCGAGCGCCGCCATGGACCCACCGCCATGAAACGCATGGCCACAACCACCACCTCACCTTGCTAGCGTGTCGGTCGTCTCCACCATCGTCTTCCTCGTTGACCGGTGGCTGCAGCTGGAGCTTGGAGGCGCTGCTGCGACGGTCCCCTTCTTCCACATCTCCGGTCGCCGCCGTTCTTCACCAACTCTGGCGACGCCTTCTGCAACTACTAAGCCACCAAAGGCCACCGTGCGTGCTGCTAGGTGAGCTGCCTCCCTCCTCTGCCCTCTAGCTCGCCTAGCTCACGCCCTAGCTAGATCGTCGTCGTGCCCAGGCTCTGGTCGCCGCGGTGTCCCTCGCCGCCGTGGCCGCAACCGCCGTCACGCTCGCCCGAACTCACCCTTGTACCCCTGGGGTTCCTAGGATCCCAACGTGCCTGCGCACGCTCCCTCCCATGCCTCCTAACGCCGTCCTCGTTGAGCGCCCGAACGCGCTGCCGCCTGCGCTCGTCACCGGCGTGCCTCCGGTGATCAAATGGTCACGGGCCAGCGCCCGTTGCGTTCGCCGCCTCGCGTACGACTCGCTTGGCCTCTCCTTTCATTCGCTAACATGATGCGTCATCATTTCCTCTCGCGCCCGACTCCGGCCGTCCGCCGATGAGCTCGCCGCGCTCGATTCCGGCCACCACTACCCGTGTAACCACCACCAACTGTCGTGTCGTCGTCTTGCCGTTCTAACGCGCCAGGCCGCGACCAAAATGGTGCCCTGTGAGCGATTTTCGGCGATGCCCGAGGACGCGCCGCCGCGAACGAGGTCGCCGGCATGATTCCGACGAGTCGCCGGCCGCCACTGAGCTGGCCTGACGTGTGGGCCCCCTTGTGTCGCTGACGGGTGGGCCCTGTTGAACCCTTGACCCGGTCAACTGCTGACTCGGCCGCCCGTGTCTCACTGAACTACAGGCCCCACCTCAATAAACAAAATAAATAAAAAGAATAATTAGTTAATTAAATAGTTTAGCTAATTAAAACCCTAATCTCTCACTAACTACTGGCCCCCACTCACTAATTAGGTTAGTTAGGTTAAAATAACTCTGTTAGTTAGCACTGTCACTAACATGTGGGTCCCAATGGCCCCACCTGTCTGGTTTGACTAGTCAACCACACTGTTGACTGCTGACATCACACCTACGTCATGCTGACATCATCCCATATTGTTCTAGATAATGTTGATTTAAATTAATTAAATAAATTCCAGAAAATGATTAAATCGTTCAAAAATCATATAAAATAATCCATAACTCGGATGAAAATACTTTCTACATGAAAGTTGCTCAGAACGACGAGACGAATCCGGATACGTAGCCCGTTCGTCCGCCACACCTCCCTAGCATAGCAAACACACTACTTTCCCCCTCCGGTTCATTTGTCCGAAAATGCGAAACACCAGGAATACTTTCTCGGATGTTTCCCCCTTCGCCGGTATCACCTACTACCACGATTGGGCACACCTAGCATCGTTACTTGTCATGTCATGCATTGATATGCATCTGTTTGCATGGTATTCATTGTTTCTTCCCCCTCTTCTCTCCGGTAGACTACGAGACCGACGCTGCTGCTGCCTAGTTTGACTACGGAGTTGACGACCCCTCCTTCTTGCCAGAGCAACCAGGCAAGCCCCCCCCTTGATCACCAGATATTTCCTATTCCTCTCTATACTGCTTGCATTAGAGTAGTGTAGCATGTTACTGTTCGGTTACTCCTTTTCTGTTGCATAGCCTGTCATTGTTTCTATAGTCATTGATACCTTACCCGCAATCCTAAATGCTTAGTATATGATGCTAGTTTATCATCACTGGCCCTACATTCTTGTTAGTCTGCCTTGCTACACTATTGGGTCGTGATCACTCGGGAGGTGATCACGGGTATATACTATACATATATACATACTATACAGATGGTGACTAAAGTCGGGTCGGCTCGTTGAGTACCCGCGAGTGATTCACGGATTGGGGGCTGAAAGGACCTTTGTCCCGACGGCCCTCTGTGTGGATTTTTGTGGCGGAGCGACAGGGTAGGTTGAGACCACCTAGGCGAGAGGTGGGCCTGGCCCTGGTCGGCGTCCGCGGTTACTTCATAATAACACAGTTAACGAGATCTTGGTATTTGATCTGAGTCTGGCCACTGGCCTATACGCACTAACCAACTACGCGGTAATAGTTATGGGCACTCGACGTCGTGGTATCAGCCGAAGCCTTCGTGACATCAGCGACTGAGCGGCGCGTGCCAGATTGGACCGCGTAACATGACTTCCTTTGTAATGGAGGTTGCTAGGTATGCTTCCGGCCGCCCACGCAACTTGCAGGTGTGCAATGGGCGATGGGCCCAGAACCCAGCGTGCATAGGATTTAGATCGGCGTGCTGACCTCTCTATTGTGCCTAGGTGGGGCTGCGACGTGTTGATCTTCCGAGGCCGGGCATGACCCAGGAAAGTGTGTCTGGCCAAATGGGATCGAGCGTGTTGGGTTATGTGGTGCACCCCTGTAGGGAAGTTTATCTATTCGAATAGCCGTGTCCCTCGGTAAAAGGACGACTCGAAGTTGTACCTTGACCTTATGACAACTACAACCGGATACTTAATAAAACACACCCAGACAAGTTCCACAGACAACCCGGTGATCGCTTTTCCATAGGGCGACGAGGGGAGGATCGCCGGGTAGGATTATGCTATGCGATGCTACTTGGAGGACTTCAATCTAATCTCTTCTACATGCTACAAGATGGAGGCTGCCAGAAGCGTAGTCTTCGATAGACTAGCTATCCCCCTCTTATTCTGGCATTCTGCAGTTCAGTCCACTGATATGGCCTCCTTACACATATACCCATGCATATGTAGTGTAGCTCCTTGCTTGCGAGTACTTTGGATGAGTACTCACGGTTGCTTTGCTCCCTCTTTTCCCCCGTTTTCCTCTTCTTCCTGGATGCTGCAACCAGACTTTGGAGCCCATGAGCTAGACGCCACTGTCGACGATGACTACTACACTGGAGGTGCCTACTACTACGTGCAGGCTGCTGACGACGACCAGGAGTAGTTAGGAGGATCCCAAGCAGGAGGCCTGCGCCTCTTTCGATCTGTATCCCAGTTTCTGCTAGCCTTCTTAAGGCAAACTTGTTTAGTTATGTCTGTACTCAGATATTATTGCTTCCGCTGACTCGTCTATGATTGAGCACTTGTATTCGAGCCCTCGAGGCCCCTGGCTTGTATTATGATGCTTGTATGACATATTTATGTTTTTAGAGTTGTGTTGTGATATCTTCCCGTGAGTCCCTGATCTTGATCGTACATGTTTGCGTGCATGATTAGTGTACGATTGAGTCGGGGGCGTCACAAGTTGGTATCAGAGCCGACTGCCTGTAGGAATCCCCCTTCCACACTCCTTGGCTGAAGTCGAGTCTAGTCACTACAAAACTTTTACTAACATGGCTATGTGCCTTACGGGACCACGTTGCCATTGGGTGGTATTAGGATCTTTTACTTCTCGACCTTTACTCTGGGGCTCTAAACTCTCTCCTACTCGGGTTAAACGAATTTACTAACTCTAACATTAGGATCCCGTTACCACGTTCACCCCAAAGTTGGATAAGCCATAGTTATTCTGTAGGATAGTATTTTGAATAGTACCCACATTGTCATTTGACTCCATTGAAACATCTTTGTTTTCAGATGGAACCCACGAGGCAGGTCGTGCGCCACACGGCGGCCATTGGTGCCTCAAGATCACCTGCTGTGCTAGCTGAGATGATGACCTATCTGGGTTATCGCTGGCGTCCTGAGTACACCGTCTACGAGGAGTACCAGGACTTTAACCAGGAGCAGTACCGTGCCATCGTCCACCTCTACTCTCGGGAGTATGACTCCACTACCGTGCTGCACACCGCTCATGGAGTTGGAGTGACCATCGAGATGGCAGTTCACGATGTTGCCTATGCTGCTCTGTGACGTCTTCGTGGAGAGTATCGGGCGTTGGACACTTCCCCTTTCAGGTACATTGCTATCGCATCCGACGTTGGTGCGGAGGGATACTACACTGCTGCCTACTCCACCATCACCCGAGAGCCCTTCCACCATCAAAGCCTGGTTCTGCATGCTGATGGGTTGGATCGAGCTAACCGAGCTCTTCGCCACGAGTTGTACACCACTCGTCGGCACCTTTACAGGACTCTGACGCTGTTGCACCCCTTTGTTCTATCTAGACAGCTGCCGCGTTCTGTGATCTACCCAGCTAGGACCATGATGCCCCACGGTGTCGGTTGGCCAGAGGTGGGAGGCTACTCTCCCGCACTTGGTCCTCTTCTGCCACCTGAGCGTCGGGTTCTACACCAGAGTATACGCGGCCCCCAGGCCGCTGACGTGGACTATCCGTTACCTCACTACCAGTTGTCAGGCTACGACTACCTCCATAGTACCTCCTGGGACTGATGTAGTCTTGCTTATTAGTATTAGATGCATTCGCCGCGAGCCTGTGTGCCGCCTATGATGACTTAGTCTGTGTACTGAACTCTGTGTACTGAACTCTATGTCCGACTCCTTTTGTAAGTTATGCTGACTACTATGTAGTATCTGTCGTGCTCCTTTCATTATGCATGTTTCATCATGAATGATTCTTGTCTATGCAAATTTCTCAATGCTGAACTACCCCTGTTATATATTAGCAGGATGGTTAGACCAGCTGGTCGTGGTCGTGGCGGCAACGCCCCACCACCGCCTGAGTACATGGCTGGTATGGTCCAACAACTCGAGATGAATCGCCAGTTCATGGAGAATATGATGGCTCAGTTCCCTCGCCCCAATATGAACGAGCAGCCAGCCCAAGTGACTCTGCAGGATTTCATGCGCCTCAACCCAACCGTGTACCGCAGCTCAACTCAGCCGCTGGATGCTGATGACTGGCTCCGTGACATCTCCTATGAAATGGAGTCTGCTGATGTAGCCCCTGCCCGCTATGTCACCTTTGCTTCCTTCTTTCTGAAGGGACCCGCAGCTCAATGGTGGGACAGCCATAGGCGTACTCTGCCAGTTGGGACAATCATCACCTGGCCAGACTTTCAAGCTGCCTTTCATGCCCGCTTCATTCCTCAGGGGATCATGGACAGGAAGAAGCGTGAGTTCCGCAACCTCACCCAGGGCAACAAAACTGTGGAAGCTTATCAGCGGGAGTTTCTGGACTTGTCCCGCTATGCCGAAGAAGACATTACAACTAATGCACGCAGACAGGAGAAGTTCCGTGACGGCCTTCAAGCTGACATCAAGCTCGCACTTCTAGTGCATGACTTTGCAGATTTCGCCACCTTGGTGAACAAGGCCATCAATGTCGAGACTGGTCTGCAGGAACACCAGAGCTCTCACGGGCGCAACCGTGACACGGGCTCATCTTCGGGCCCGCCCTCGCAGAAGCGTAAGATATGGATCCCGAACAGCATGTACTGTCCAAATGCACCTGCCCCAAGGCAGATCTATGTTGCACCTCGTCTGCCTCCTCCACCATCTAGGCAGCCAAGGCTTCTAGCTCCACCACCCGGAGCACCTGTTCCCACTCCCAATAATGGTCTGTGCTACAAGTGTGGTCAACCAGGTCACCTTACCAGGAACTGCTATCAGAATCAGAACCAGAATCAACTGGCCCTTCCAGCAGCTGGCCGTGGAAACAACTAGGCCCGCAACAACAATGCCAAGTCCTATGGTCGTGTTCATGCCAACCACGTTGATCTGAACGAAGCTCAAGACCAGCCTGCTACCATGACGGGTACTCTTCTCGTAAATTCAGTACCATCATCCGTTTTATTTGATACAGGTGCATCGCATTCATTCATGTCAGAAGATTTTGCATGCTTGCACGACATTAAATGTGAGGACATGAACGCTTTGCTATTAGTGCACACCCCTGCGGGCCAATGTCGGACCTCCATGATTTGCAACGACGTCCCCGTTGAAATCGAAGGACTGGAATTCCTTGTCTCTCCCATCGTACTAAAGTCCTGTAGCATTGACCTCATTCTGGGAATGAATTGGTTAAAAGCGCATGCTGCTTCTATAGTTTGCGCCACTAAGACCGTCCATCTGCTACACCCTTCTGATGAAATAATAAGCTACAATGCTCATCTGGTTCAGAATGCCGAGGCAAGGCTTTATTCGTTGAACGCATTGAACGCTGCACCCCTCGAGGGCATTGAAAACATTCCCGTCGTTTGTGAATTCCAAGACGTCTTTCCTAAAGAACTTCCAGGGATTCCCCCTGCTAGAGCTGTCGAATTCATCATTGACTTAAAACCAGGCACCACTCCTATAGCCAAACGACCTTACAAGATGCCTCCACATGAACTCATTGAGCTTAAGGAGGAAATCGACAAATCTCTTCGAAGTGGTTTCATTCGCCCAAGTTGCTCTCCTTGGGGAGCACCTTCTCTCTTTGTCAAGAAGAAGGATGGGACAAACCGATTAGCACAAGACTACCGTCCTATTAACCAAGCTACCATTCAAAACAAATATCCTCTTCCTCCGATCAATGATCTATATGATCAACTGGCTGATTCATCAGTGTTCTCTAAACTCGACTTGAGGTTAGGTTACCACCAGATCCGTGTTCGTGAAGAAGATATCCCGAAGACCGCATTTGTGACTCGCTATGGATCATACGAGTACACCGTCATGTCTTTTGGATTAACCAATGCTCCAGCCACCTTCTCTCGTCTGATGAACAATATCTTTATGGAATACCTCGACAAATTTGTCGTGGTTTATCTGGATGATATCCTTGTATATTCCAAGAATGAAGAAGAACATGCTGAACATCTTCATCTTGTTCTGGAAAAGCTTAGAGAGCATCAACTCTATGCCAAGTTCTCCAAGTGTGAATTCTGGCTCCCCGAAGTAACCTATCTTGGGCATGTCATCTCCAAGGATGGTATTGCCGTCAACCCCGAGCGAGTTCAGGCTATTCTCGATTGGACTCCTCCGAAGAATGTCAAGCAAGTCAAAAGTTTTCTCGGACTCGCCAGCTATTGCCGTCGATTCGCCGAGAACTTCTCCAAGATCGCTAGACCTCTGACTAACCTGCTTCATAAGGGCGTCAAGTTTGAGTGGACAGAAAAGTGTCAGGAAAGTTTCCAGGCGCTCAAAGACAAGTTGACCTCTGCCCCAGTGCTTGCTCCTCCAGATACTAAGAAGGACTTCGTCATTTATTGTGATGTTTCATGTCAAGGCCTAGGCGCTGTCCTAATGCAGGAGCGTAAAGTGATTGCTTATGCCTCTCGGCAATTGCGCCCTCACGAAGAGAACTACCCAGTTCACGACCTCGAGCTTGCTGCTGTTATCCATGCACTAAAACAGTGGCGACATTACCTTCTCGCTAATCGTTGCGAGATCTTCACTGACCACCAAAGTTTGAAGTATCTGTTTACTCAACCATATCTGAATCTCCGTCAGTAGAGATGGATGGAGATTGTTGCAGATTTTAACTTGGGTATTTCATATACCCCAGGCAAGGCTAATCTAATGGCTAATGCCTTGAGCCGCAAGTCATATTGCAACCACCTCTAGGTTCACAAAGTTCAGCCCTCACTTGTTGAAGAATTCAGAAAGCTGAACCTCCATATTGTTCCTCCTGGAGCACTCGCTCCCCCTCCCCCAGAGTTTCAAAAGATGAATCTTCGTGTTGTTCCTGAGGGTTCTCTAAATACCCTCACTGTCGAGCCAGATCTCGTGGGTGATACCAAGACTATTCAACATTATGACTCTGAAGTCGAGAAGATTAAATGCTATCTCTCAGAAGGAAAGCCCTCATTCTTCACTATTGCCGATGATGGTGCCTTGTGCTTCAAAGGCTGCCTAGTGGTGCCATGTGCGAGTGAAAACCTGAATCTGACTCCAAGGGTTATGAAAGAAGCTCATGATACACCTTTGTCTATTCATCCCGGTAGTACCAAGATGTACCAAGGCATTCGTCAGAGATTCTGGTGGTCTAATATGAAGCAAGACATTGCTCGTTATGTTGCTGAATGTGACGTTTGCCGTTGTATCAAAGCAGAACATCAAAGGCCTGCTGGAACTCTGCAACCTATCTCTATTCCTGAATGGAAATGGGACCATGTTGAAATGGACTTCGTCACTGGATTCCCCAAATCACAGAAAGGTAATGATGCTATTCTAGTAGTCATTGACCGACTTCCTAAAGTGGCACATTTTTTGGCTGTCAAAGAAACAATCACTGCTAGTCAGCTGGAAACCCTCTACATGTCCAGAATTGTCTCGCTTCATGGTATTCCATTGGTAATCAGTTCAGACTGAGGCAGTTTATTCACTTCAAGATTCTGGGCAAGTTTCCAAGAAGCTATGGGGACTCACCTGTCTTTCAGAACTTCCTTTCATCCTCAGTCGCAAGGGCAAGTTGAACGTGTCAACCAAGTTCTCGAAGACATGCTTCGATCTTGTGTTATTTCCTTTCGGCAAGAAATGGGAGGAATCGCTCCCGTATGCTGAGTTCTCTTATAATAATAGCTGTCAAGCTAGTCTGAAGATGGCCCCCTTTGAAGTGTTATATGGACGGAAGTGCCGAACCCCTCTAAACTAGTCAAAAACTGGGGAACGTTCACTCTTTGGTCCGGATATTATCCAACATGCCGAAGAACAAGTCCGCATTATTCGTGAGAATCTCAAGACTGCTCAGTTGCGTCAGAAGAGTCAGTATGACCGTAAACATAAGGACATGGTCTATCAACCCGGCGAAAAGGCTTATCTTTGAGTTACACCAATGAAGGGTGCTCACCGCTTCGGGATCAAGGGCAAACTAGCTCCTTGCTATATTGGCCCATTCACTATTCTCGAAAGGCGTGGAAAAGTGGCATATCAACTGGAGCTTCCGCTTAACCTTTCTCAGGTTCACGATGTGTTCCACGTGTCACAACTCCGCCGCTGCTTCAAGGACCCAATCCGAGCAGTGGATCATGAAGTGCTCGAATTGCAACAGGACCTCTCCTATAAAGAGCATCCGGTCCGCATTCTCGACGAAGCTGAACGCCGCACATGCCAGAAGGCGATCAAGTTCCTCAAAGTCCAGTGGTCGCACCATTCTGAAGATGAAGCCACTTGGGAACGCGAGGATCGCCTGCGTGATGAATACCCCACACTGTTTCCTTCTACCTCCTAAATCTCGGGACGAGATTTCTTGTAGTGGAGGAGATTTGTAACGCCCGGATAATCATGCTACAGTAATCCCCGTTAAACAAACGCCATGTCATCTATATTACTATTGCTAATTAAGTAGTAGTTCAAAAACATTGCAAATTCAAAAATGAATTAGTGACAAACACCCAAAGTTTTCAAAAGTCAAAACAAAAATGTTCGGGGGGTGCCAAATATTGCATAGGTAATTATGGTGTAGAAGAAACAATTTTATAAAAATACTTAATTGCCCTAAAATAAATAGAACAGTAAACAAAACAAAAAAAGACGAGAAAAAGAAAAGGAAAAGAAGAAACCCCCTTCCCCCTGGGCCGAAGGGCCCAACTAGCCAACAGCCAGCCTGACTGGCCCAGCCGGCCTGGCCCGCCTCCCTCGGTCGCTCCCTCCCCTTCCCTGTTCCCCCGACCAGAGTCGGAACAAGGGCGCGTCGCCATCGGACCCCCTCGCCGGCGTCGAGTAGGGGATAAGGTCGCCACGCCCCTGCCTCCTAGATCCCGCCTCCCACTCACCCCCACTCTCGCCCTCGGTCCCTGCGCCTCTCCCTCTCCCCTCAGATCCACCCCGCTCTCCTCCTCTCCCATCACATCCGAGCGCCGCCATGGACCCGCCACCGTGAAACGCGCGGCCACAACCACCACCTAACCTCGCCAGCGTGTCCGTCGTCTCTGCCATCGTCTTCCTAGTCGACCGGTGGCCGCGGCTGGAGCTCGGTGGTGCTGCTGCGACGGTCCCCTTCTTCCACATATCCGGTCGCCACCGTTCTTCACCAACTCCGGCGACGCCTTCTGCAGCTACTAAGCCACCAAAGGCCACCGTGTGTGCCGCTACGTGAGCTGCCTCCCTCCTCTGCCCTCTAGCTCCCCTAGCTCATGCCCTAGCTAGCTCATCGTCGTGCCCAGGCTCTGGTCGCCGCGGTGTACCTCGCCGCCGTGGCCACAACCGCCGTCACGCTCGCCCGAACTCACCGTTGTACCCCTGGGGTTCCTAGGAGCCCAAGGCGCCTGCGCACGCACCCTCCCGTGCCTCCTAATGCCGTCCCCGTTGAGCGCCCGAACGCGCTGCCGCCTGCGCTCATTGCCGGCGTGCCTCCGGTGATCAAATGGTCACGTGCCAGCGCCCATTGCGTTCGCTGCCTCGCGTACGACTCGCCTGGCCTCTCCTTTCATTCGCTAACATGATGCGTCGTCCTTTCCTCTCGCACCCGACTCCGGCCATCCATCGATGAGATCGCCGCGCTCGATTCCGGCCGCCACTGCCCGCGTAACCACCACCAACCGTCATGTCATCGTCTTGCCGTTCTAACGCGCCCGACCGCGACCAAAATGGTTCCATGTGGGCGATTTCCAACGATGCCTGAGGATGCGCCGCCGCGAACGAGCTCGCCGCGTGATTCTGACGAGTCGCCGGCCGCCGCTGAGCTGGCCTGACGCATGGGCCCCCTTGTGTCGCTAACGGGTGGGCCCCGTTGAACCCTTGACCCGGTCAACTGCTGACTGGGCCGCCCGTGTCTCACTGACCTACAGGCCCCACCTCAATAAACAAAATAAATAAAAAGAATAATTAGTTAATTAAATAGTTTAGTTAATTAAAACCCTAATCTCTCACTAACTACTGGCCCCCACTCGCTAATTAGGTTAGTTAGGTTAAAATAACTCTATTAGTTAGCACTATCACTGACATGTGGGTCCCAATGGCCCCACCTGTCTGGTTTGACTAGTCAACCACACTGTTGACTGCTGACATCACACCTACGTCATGCTGACGTCATCACACACTGTTCTGGATAATGTTGATTTAAATTAATTAAATAAATTCCAGAAAATGATTAAATCGTTAGAAAATCATATAAAATAATCCGTAACTCGGATGAAAATACTTTCTACATGAAAGTTGCTCAGAACGACGAGACGAATCCGGATACGCTGCCCGTTCGTCTGCCGCACGTCCCTAGCATAGCAAACACGCTACTTTCCCCCTCCGGTTCATCTGTCCGAAAACGCGAAACACCGGGAATACTTTCTTAGATGTTTTCCCCCTTCGTCGGTATCACCTACTACCGCGATTGTGCACACCTAGCATCGTTACTTGTCATGTCATGCATCGATATGCATCTGTTTGCATGGTATTCATTGTTTCTTCCCCCTCTTCTCTCCGGTAGACTACGAGACCGACGCTGCTGCTGCCCAGTTCGACTACGGAGTTGACGACCCCTCCTTCTTGCCAGAGCAACCAGGCAAGCCCCCCCTTGATCACTAGATATCGCCTATTCCTCTCTATACTGCTTGCATTAGAGTAGTGTAGCATGTTACTGTTCGGTTACTCCTATTCTGTTGCATAGCCTGTCATTGTTGCTACAGTCATTGATACCTTACCCGCAATCCTAAATGCTTAGTATAGGATGCTAGTTTATCATCATTGGCCCTACATTCTTGTCAGTCTGCCTTGCTACACTATTGGGCCGTGATCACTCGGGAGGTGATCACGAGTATATACTATACATATATACATACTATACAGATGGTGACTAAAGTCAGGTCGGCTCGTTGAGTACCCGCGAGTGATTCACGGATTGGGGGCTAAAAGGACCTTTGTCCCGACGGCCCTCTGTGTGGATCTTTGTGGCGGAGCGACAGGGCAGGTTGAGACCACCTAGGCGAGAGGTGGGTCTGGCCCTGGTCGGCGTCCGCGGTTACTTCATAATAACACGCTTACCGAGATCATGGTATTTGATCTGAGTCTGGCCACTGGCCTATACGCACTAACCAACTACGCGGGAGCAGTTATGGGCACTCGACGTCGTGGTATCAGCCAAAGCCTTCGTGACGTCAGCGACTGAGCGGCGCGCGCCAGATTGGACCGTGTAACGTGACTTCATTTGTAATGGAGGTTGCTAGGTCTGCTTTCGCCCGCCCACGCAACGTGCAGGTGTGCAATGGGCGATGGGCCCAAACCCCTGCGCGCATAGGATTTAGACCGGCATGCTGACCTCTCTATTGTGCCTAGGTGGGGCTGCGACGTGTTGATCTTCCGAGGCCGGGCATGACCCAGGAAAGTGTGTCCGGCCAAATGGGATCGAGCGTGTTGGGTTATGTGGTGCACCCCTGCAGGGAAGTTTATCTATTCGAATAGTCGTGTCCCTCGGTAAAAGGACGACCCGGAGTTGTACCTTGACCTTATGACAACTAGAACCAGATACTTAATAAAACACACCCAGACAAGTTCCACAGACAACCCGGTGATCGCTTTTCCACAGGGTGACGAGGGGAGGATCGCTGGGTAGGATTATGCTATGCGATGCTACTTGGAGGACTTCAATCTACTCTCTTCTACATGCTGCAAGACGGAGGCTGCCAGAAGCGTAGTCCTCGATAGGACTAGCTATCCCCCTCTTATTCTGGCATTTTGCAGTTCAGTCCACTGATATGGCCTCCTTACACATATAGCCATGCATATGTAGTGTAGCTCCTTGCTTGCGAGTACTTTGGATGAGTACTCACGGTTGCTTTGTTCCCTCTTTTCCCCCGTTTTCCTCTTCTTCCCGGATGCCGCAACCAGACTTTGGAGCCCAGGAGCTAGACGCCACCGTCAACGATGACTACTACACTGGAGGTGCCTACTACTACGTGCAGGCTGCTGACGACGACCAGGAGTAGTTAGGAGGATCCCAGGCAGGAGGCCTGCGCCTCTTTCGATCTGTATCCCAGTTTGTGCTAGCCTTCTTAAGGCAAACTTGTTTACTTATGTCGGTACTCAGATGTTGTTGCTTCCGCTGACTCGTCTATGATCGAGCACTTGTATTCGAGCCCTTGAGGCCCCTGGCTTGTATTATGATGCTTGTATGACATATTTATGTTTTTAGAGTTGTGTTGTGATATCTTCCCGTGAGTCCCTGATCTAGATCGTACACGTTTGCGTGCATGATTAGTGTACGATTGAATCGGGGGCGTCACAGTACTAGTGAATGATTGTGGTTTGGTAAAAATATTAGTGTTAAGGTTTGTGATTCCCGAAGCATGCACATATAGTCTCCAGTTTTGCGATGAAGTTGGAGCATGATTTATTATTGAGTGTCTACCTTATGAGTGGTGGTCAGGGACGAGTGATGGTCTTTTCCTACCAATATATCCCTCTAGGGGAATACGAGTAGTACTTTACTTCAAGGGCTAATAGGCTTTCACAATAAGCATACGAGTTCTTCATGACTAATGTGAGTTCATGGATTATACGCACTCTCACCTTTCCGCAATTTGCTAGCCTCTTCGGTACCGTGCATTGCCCTTCCTCGCCTATAGAGTAGGTGCAAACTTCCACAATGTATCCAAACCCCGTGATATGATACACCGTATCACACATAAACCTCCTTATATCTTCCTCAAAACAGCCACCATACCTTCCTATTATGGCATTTCCATAGTCATTCCGAGATATATTGCCATGCAACTTCTACCATTCTGTTTTCATGAAATATATATTCATTGTCATATTGCTTTGCATGATCATATAGCTGACATAGTATTTGTGGCTCAGCCACCGTTCATCATTATCATACATGTTACGCTAGCATCATTGCACGTCTTGGTACACTGCCAAAGGCATTCATATAGAGTCATATTGTTCTAGATATCAAGTTGTAATATCGAGTTGTAAGTAAATAAAGTGTGATGATCATCATTATTAGAGCATTGTCCAAGTGAGGAAAGGATGATGGAGAATATGATTCCCCCACAAGTTGGGATGAGAATCCGGACGACAATAGAGAGGCCAAAAACAGCTAAACAAAAAAATGAGAGAAAAAAAGAGAAGCGACAATGTTACTATCATTTACCACACTTGTGCGTCAGAGTAGCACCATGTGTTTCATATAGAGAGCCTCATATGTTGTCACTTTCATATACTAGTGATAATTTCACATTATAGAACTTGGCTTGTATATTCCGATGATGGGATTCCTCAAATTCCCGAGGTCTTCATGAGCAATCAAGTTCAATGCACACCCACTTAGTTTCCTTGAGCTTTCATACACTTATAGCTCTTAGTGCATCCGTTGCATGTCAATCCCTACTCCTTGTGTTGACATCAATTGATGGGCATCTCCATAGCACGTTGATTAGCCGTGTCAATGCGAAACTATCTTCCTTTTTTGACTTCTCTTTGTTAATCTCAGCCACCACATTGTATTCCACCCATGTGCTATGTCCATGGCTCGCGCTCATGTACTTCGTGAGGTTGAAAATGCTGAAGCGCGTTAAAAAATATGATCCAATTGCTCGGCTTGTTATCGGGGTAGTTCACGATTAATACTTTATGTTAGGAAGACTAAGCATGACAAGGCTATATGATTTTGTTGGGATAGCGTTGTTTAGCATTCTTTATTTTGAAAGGCATGATTGTTTGTTAGTATGCTTGCGTATTGATGTCTTTATATCAAATGATAGACTATTGCCTTGAATCACTCAGATCTTAATATTTATAACATAAAAGAGATTACATGACACACATGTTAGGTAGCATTTCACATCAAAAATTATGTTTTTATCATTTACCTACTCGAGGACGAGCAAGAATTAAGCTTGGGGATGCTTGATACATCTCCAGTGTATCTATATTTTTTTATTGTTTCATGCTATTATATTATCAATATTGGGTGCTTTATATGCTATTTTATATCATTTTTTGGAAAAACCTATTAACCTAGTGCCTAGTGCCAGTTCCAGCTCTTTTGCTTGATTTTGGCTTTTCATAAAATCGATACCAAACGAAGTCCAAACATAATGAAACTTTACGATGATTTTTTATGGACGAAAAGGGACCCTAGAAGCTTTGGGAGGAGGCTAAAAGATATACGAGAGAGCCACGAGCTCACGCGGCGCGCCCTAGGGGGTAGGCACGCCCCTTTAGCTCGTGGGCCCCTCGTAGCTCTGTTTGACTTAATTCCAACTCTATAAATTCACAAATATTCCCAAACCAAGAGAGAGCCACCCGAAACACTTTTTCGCCGCTACAGGGTTCTGTTCTTTCGCGATCCCATCTGGAGGCCTTTTCCTATACTCTACCGGTGGGGGAATCAATCACGGAGAACTTCTACATCATCCTTGCTGCCTTCCAATGATGTGTGAGTAGTTCACCACATACCTACAGGTCCATAGCTAGTAGCTAGATGGCTTCTTCTCTCTCCCTTTGATCTTCAATACCATGTGCTCTGATACATCTCCAACGTATCTACTTTTCCTAACGCTTTTCCTCTTGTTTTGGACTCTAATTTGCATGATTTGAATGAAACTAACCCCAGAGTGACGCCGTTTTCAGCAGAACTACCATGGTGTTGTTTTTGTGCAGAAATAAAAGTTCTCGGACTGGAACGAAACTTTGCGAGGAATTTTTATATAATAAACAAGAATTTCTGGAGCCAAGACCTACCGGAGAGGGCCCCTGGGTGGACACAACCCACCAGGGCGCGCCCCCCTCTCCTGGCGCGCCCAGGTGGGTTGTCCCCACCTGGTGGCCCCACAGACCCTGATACTGATGCTATAAAATCCTATTTTTCTAGAAAAAAAATCAAGAAGAAAGAATTATTGCGATCCACGAGACGGAGCCGTCATCACCTCCTGTTCTTCATCAGGAGGCCAGATCTGGAGCCCGTTTGGGGCTTCGGAGAGCGGGATCTTCGTTCTTTGTCATCACCAACCCTTCTCGATCGCCAATTCCATGATGCGCTCCCCACCGGGAGTGAGTAATTCCTTCGTAGGCTCACTGGTCGGTGAGGAGTTGGATGAGATTCATCATGTAATCGAGTTAGTTTTGTTAGGGCTTGATCCCTAGTATCCACTATGTTCTTAGATTGATGTTGCTATGACTTTGCTATGCTTAGTGCTTGTCACTATGGGCCCGGGTGCCATGATTTCAGATCTGAACCGTTTGTGTTATCATAATTATATCCATGTTCTAGATCCGATCTTGCAAGTTATAGTCACCTACTACGTGTTATGATCCGGCAACCCCGGAGTGACAAGAATCGGGACCACTCCCGGTGATGACCGTAGTTTGAGGAGTTCATGTATTCACTATGTGTTAATGCTTTGTTCCGGTTCTCTATTAAAAGGAGGCCTTAATATCCCTTAGTTTCCAGTATGGACCCCGCTTCCACGGGAGGGTAGGACAGAAGATGCCATGCAAGTTCTTTCCCTAAGTAAAATGACAAATTTTGTGAAGTGGGAGAGATGAAAATGAGAGGCAAATGGAAAATAATGTAAATTGCAACAAGATGAGATTTGAGCTTAGGAACCTGATAGATGTTGATGATGTCTCCCCGGCAACGGCTGCAGAAATTCCTTTTCATGCGGCTTGAAACTACGTCGGTATTTCCCCAAAGAGGAAGGGATGATGCATTACAGCTACTGTAGGTATTTCCCTTAGTTATGAAACCAAGATGTCAATCCAGTAGGAGAACCAAGCAACACTACGTAAACGGTACCTGCACACAAAGAATAGATCCTCGCAACCCAACGCGTAAGAGGGGTTGTCAATCCCTCCTCGGTAAAAAGACAGATCGGTTTGTATAAGTTTGGATAAATAGATATTGCAAAAACACAAAATAAAATAAATAAAGAAAAAGTGCAGGGTATTGTTGGGTTTTTATAGATCTGAAAACAAATGCGATGGAAGATAGATCTGAAAGCAAATATGATAAAAGATAGACCCGGGGGCCGTAGATTTCACTAGTGGCTTCTCTCGAGAAAATAACATACGGTGGGTAAACGAATTACTGTTGGCAATTGATAGAACTATAAATAATTATGACGATATCGATGCAATGATCATTATATATGCATCACGTCCAAGATTAGTAGACCGACTCCTGCCTGCATCTACTACTATTACTCCACACACCGACCACTATCCAGCATGCATTGATAACCCACAAGTGTAGGGGATCGCAACAGCTTTCGAGGGTAAAGTATTCAACCCAAATTTATTGATTCGACACAAGGGGAGCCAAAGAATATTCTTGAGTATTAGCAGTTGAGTTGTCAATTCAACCACACCTGGATAACTTAGTATCTGCAGCAAAGTATTTAGTAGCAAAAGTGGTATGATAATAAAGGTAACGGTAGCAAAAGTAAAGATAATTGTTTTTGGGTTTTTGTAGTAGTTGTAACAGTAGCAACGGAAAAGTAAATAAGCGAAGAACAATATGTGAAAAGCTCGTAGGCAATGGATCAGTGATGGCTAATTATGCCGGATGCGATTCCTCATGTAATAGCTATAACATAGGGTGACATAGAACTAGCTCCAGTTCATCAATGTAATGTAGGCATGTATTCCGTAAATAGTCATACGTGCTTATGGAAAAGAACTTGCATGACATCTTTTGTCCTACCCTCCCGTGGAAGCGGGGTCCTAGCGGAAACTAAGGGATATTAAGGCCTCCTTTTAAAAGAGAACCGGAACAAAGCATTAACACATGGTGAATACATGAACTCCTCAAACTATGGTCATCACCGAGAAGTATCCCGATTATTGTCACTTCGGGGTTGTCGGATCATAACACATAATAGGTGACTATAGACTTGCAAGATAGGATCAAGAACACACATATATTCATGAAAACATAATAGGTTCAGATATGAAATCATGGCACTCGGGCCCTAGTGACAAACATTAAGCATAGCAAAGTCATAGCAACATCAATCTTAGAACATAGTGGATACTAGGGATCAAACCCTAACAAAACTAACTTGATTACATGGTAAATCTCATCCAACCCATCACCGTCCAGCAAGCCTACGATGGAATTACTCACGCACGACAGTGAGCATCATGAAATTGGTGATGGAGGATAGTTGATGATGATGACGGCGACGAATCCCCCTCTCCGGAGCCCTGAACGGACTCCAGATCAGCCCTCCCGAGAGAGATTAGGGCTTGGCGGCGGCACCGTGTCGTAAAACGCGATGAAACTTTCTCTCTAATTTTTCTCTCCTCGAACGTGAATATATGGAGTTGGAGTTGAGGTCGGTGGAGGTCCAGGGGGCCCACTAGTGTTGATTCTTTCGCCAAAAATTCTGATTAATTCCAAAAAGTGCCTCCGTGGATTTCCAGGACATTCTGAGAACTTTTCTTTTCTACACATAAAACAACATCATGGCAGTTCTGCTGAAAACAACGTTAGTCCGGGTTAGTTTCATTCAAATCATGCAAGTCAGAGTCCAAAACAAGGGCAAAAGTGTTTGGAAAAGTAGATACGTTGGAGACGTATCAACTCCCCCAAGCTTAAACCTTTGCTTGTCCTCAAGCAATTCAGTTGATAAGCTGAAAGTGATAAAGAAAAACTTTTACAAACTCTGTTTGCTCTTGTTGTTGTAACATGAAAAGCCAGCATTCAAGTTTCAGCAAATATTATGAACTAACCATACTAACAATAACACACAGGTCTCACAATTACTCATATCAATAACATAATCAGCTAGCGAGCTATAATAATAAAACTCGGATGACAACACTTTCTCAAAATAATCATAACATGATATAACAAAATGGTATCTCGCTAGCCCTTTCTGAGACCACAAAACATAAATGCAGAGCACCTTTAAAGATCAAGGACTGACTAAACATTGTAATTCATGGTAAAAGAGATCCAGTCAAGTCATACCCAATATAAACCAATAGTAATGAATGCAAATGACAGTGTGCTCTCTAGCGGGTGCTTTTTAATAATAAGGGTGATGATTCAACATAAAAATAAATAGATAGGCCCTTCGCAGAGGGAAGCAGGGATTTGTAGAGGTCTAGAGCTCGATTTTAAAATAGAGACTGAACAACATTTTGAGCGGCATACTTTCACTGTCAACGCAACAACTATGAGATGGCTGTATCTTCCATACTACATGCATTATAGGCAGTTCCCAAACAGAATGGTAAAGGTTTATACTCCCCCAACCACCAACAAGCATCAATCCATGGCTTGCTCGAAACAACGAGTGCCTCCAACATACAACAACCCTGGGGGCGTTTTGTTTAATTATTTTGGTTTGCTTTGATCTTTTTGGATCATGGGACTGGGCATCCCTATTACCGGCCCTTTCTCCTGAATGAGGAGCGGAGTCCACTCCTCGTGAGAATAACCCACCTAGCATGGAAGATATAGGCAGCCCTAGTTGAAACATGAGCTGCTCGAGCATACAAAACATAATTTCATTTGAAGGTTTGGAGTTTGGCACATACAAATTTACTTGGAACGGCAGGTAAATACCGCATATAGGTGGGTATAGTGGACTCATATGGAACAACTTTGGGGTTTAAGGAGATTGGATGCACAAGCAGTATTCCCGCTTAGTACAGGTGAAGGCTAGCAAAAGACTGGGAAGCGACCAACTGAGAGAGCGACAACATTCATAAACATGCATTAAAATTAATTCACACCGAGTACAAGCATGAGTAGGATATAATCTACCATGAACATAAATATCATGAAGGCTATGTTGATTTGATTCAACTACATGCGTGAACATGTGCCAAGTCGAGTCACTCAATTCATTCAAAGGAGGATACCATCCCATCATACCACATCATAATCATTCTAATAGCATGTTGGCACGCAAGGTAACCCATTATAACTCATAGCTAATCAAGCATTGCACAAGCAACTATAATCTCTGAATTCCATTGCAAATATGTTTACTTCATAATAGCTGACTCAGGAACGATGAACTCATCATATTTACAAAAACAAGAGAGGTCGAGTTCATACCAGCTTTCATCTCAAGAAGTTCATCATATATCGTCATTATTGCCTTTCACTTGCACGACCGAACGATGTGTATAATAATAAGAGTGCACGTGCATTGGACTAAGCTGGAATCTGCAAGCATTCAACTCAAAAGAGAAGACAAGTAATATGGGATCTAAGTTAAATTAACAATCATGCATATGAGAGCCACTAAACATTTTCAATATGGTCTTCTCAACCCCCAAAGGAAAGAAAAGAAAATAAAACTATTTACACGGGAAAGCTCCCAACAAGTAAGAAGAAGAACAAGAAATGTTTTTGGGTTTGCATTTTAATTCTACTACAAGCAAGGAAATTTAACTAACTAATTTTTTTGGTTTTTCTTAAGGTTTATCAAACACACAAGAAGAAAACTAGAAAAAGAAATTTAAATTAGCATGGATAATACAATGAAAGAGTATGAGCACCAACGACTAGTGTGTGAACATGAATGTAAAGTCGGTGAGAAATACGTACTCCCCCAAGCTTAGGCTTTTGGCCTAAGTTGGTTTAATACCAATGACCGCCACTACTCTCCCCAGTGTAATGGGAGGTGTAATCAGGATACCACTGGCTGGTCATCTCCGGATCCCACTGGACAGATGATTCACGATAAGGGTCCAGCTCAGGTTCCAGCTCAGGTTCAGGTTCTGGAGTAAAAGCTTGAGCTCGATGATTGTTCACCGCTTCCGGCGTGACAAGACGATTTTCTGCAAGCAAATCAAACAACAGAGGCGCAGGCAAAATAATAATCTCAAAGTGTTTCTTATTAAATCTAAGTTTATACAAGAGCATCTTTTCTTCGTTGTCAACAATAAACTTGTGTGCTACCATGCTCTTGTAATCTAAAATGTGAGGAGGCAATTTTATCTCCTCCTCCTCATGGTGCCTAATGGGTATCTGAAATTTTTTAGCAAGACATGCAACATAGATACCTCCAAAAATGGGACCTTTTGTACGATTCAGGGCTAGCCATTTAGCAACGACGACACCCATACTAAAAGTATTGTCTCCAAGCAAGGCATGTTGAAGAATGATAATATTAGGAACACTCAAGTTTCCACTATTTCCACGACCAATCAAGCATCTACTAGCAAATATGGCAAACTAGCGTAAAACAGGAAAGTGTATGCTAGAGACTTTTGCCCCAGAGCCCTTCTTTGGCTCCTCTACATCAATAGTATTAACGAAGCCACCCACATCTTCACGATGGGGCTCCTCTAATTCTCCCTCATAAGGTATCCTACATACCGCACAAAAATGACGTAAAGACATTTCTTTGAATTCATCATATAAATGAAATGATACTGCAGGCGGTGACTTCTTAGGATAATAATAAAAGTTTTACATGATGAAACCAGTGAGGCCTGCAGTCTCGACTAAAGCATAAAAGTCTTCATGAATTCCAGCTTCTTTCAAGAAATCCTCACATGGCCATTCACACGACCGTACTTCCGCTAAGCGAGGAAGATTATACTTGGCTTTTTCCTTCTCTTTGGCTTGTTTTTCCTGAGAGCTTTGGCTAGAAGAGCCCCTCAAAAGTTTCCTCAACATTTTCTGAAAATTTATGAAATTTTAGTAACTTCAAAATAAAAAGCAAATAAAACTAAACAAGATTGATAGCAACTACTACAAGTGCCTAAAGCCTATATCATGCACTAGAATTGCTTGGGACCTCAAAAATTTAACATGCAAGCTCAAGAACATGGTCACCTATGTAGCAAAAATTTGCAATGAATAAAGCACTAGAACAAAAACTAATTGGACCAATGGAGGAGTCACATACCAAGCAACAATCTCCCAAAGCAGTTTTGTGAATGGAGCTTTGAGCTAAGAGATCGAAAATCGCAGCAAAACGAGCTAGAACTCGTGCTTGAGCTGGATGGGGATTTTTTTGGGTAGAAGATGAAGTGTGTGGGTGCTGGCATAAGTGGAGGGGGGCCACCAGGGGCCCACGAGACAGGGGTGCGTGCCCTATAGGGGGGGCACCCTCCTCTCTCGTGGCCTGGTGCTTGCCCCTCCTGCAGTGCTTTCAATGCCTAAAATCCTCAAATATTCCATAAAAAATCATACTAAATTTGTAGGGCATTTGGAGCACTTTTATTTTCGGACTATTTTTTTAATGCACGGAAAATTCAGAAAACAGACGGATAATACTATTTTTGCTTTATTTATTCTAAATAACAGAAAGTAGAAAGAGGGTACAGAAGGTTGTGCCTTCTAGTTTCATCCATCTCATGATCATCAAAATGAATCCACTAACAAGGTTGATCAAGTCTTGTTAACAAACTCATTCCGAATAACACAGAACAGGAGAAATTTTGAATAACAGTAAGTTACCTCAACGGGGATATGAAAATCCCCAACAATAAGAATATCATACTTTTTCTTGACAGTAGGGAGAGGAAATTCAAAACCTCTAAAAATGATAGTTGGAACTTTTTCAATAGAATTGATGCTATGAACTTGAGATTGTTTCCTCGAAAAGTGTACCATATGCTCATTACCATTAACATGAAAAGTGACATTGCCTTTGTTGCAATCAATAACAGCCCCTGCAGTTGTTGGGGAACGTAGTAATTTCAAAAAAATTCCTACGCACACGCAAGATCATGGTGATGCATAGCAACGAGAGGGGAGAGTGTTGTCCATGTACCCTCGTAGACCGAAAGCGGAAGCGTTAGAACAACGCGGTTGATGTAGTCATACGTCTTCACAGTCCGACCGATCAAGCACTGAAACTACGACACTCCGAGTTCTAGCACACGTTCAGCTCGATGACGTCCCTCGAACTCCGATCCAGCCGAGTGTCGAGGGAGAGTTCCGTAAGCACGACGGCGTGGTGACGATCTTGATGTTATACCATCGCAGGGCTTCGCCAAAGCACTGCTACAATATTATCGAGCAGGACTATGGTGGAGGGGGGCACTGCACACGGCTAAGAGATCAAGAGATCAATTGTTGTGTCTTAGAGGTGCCCCCTGCCCCCGTATATAATGGAGCAAGGGGGGAGGGGGCGGCCGGCCTAGGAGGGGGCGCGCCATGGGGAGTCCTACTCCCACCGGGAGTAGGACTCCCTCCTTCCTTGTTGGACTATGAGAGGGGAAGGAAAGGGAGAGGGGGAGAAGGAAAGAGGGGGGCCGGCCCCCCTTGCCCTAAACCAATTTGGTTTGGTCCTTGGGGGGCGCGCCCCACACCCCCTTGCTGCCCTCTATTTCCACTAAGGCCCATATAGGCCCATTAAGCTCCTGGGGGGTTCCGGTAACCTCCCGGTACTTTGGTAAAATCCCGATTTCACCCGGAACACTTCCGATATCCAAATATAGGCTTCCAATATATCAATCTTCATGTCTCGACCATTTCGAGACTCCTCATCATGTCCGTAATCTCATTCGGGACTCCGAACAAACTTCGGTACATCAAAACTCATAAACTCATAATATAACTGTCATCAAAACCTTAAGCGTGCGGACCCTACGGGTTCGAGAACTATGTAGACATGACTGAGACACGTTTCCGGTCAATAACCAATAGCGGAACCTAGATGCTCATACTGGCTCCTACATATTCTACGAAGATCTTTATCGATCAAACCGCATAACAACATACGTTGTTCCTTTTGTCATCGGTATGTTACTTGCCCGAGATTCGATCGTCGGTATCTCAATACCTAGTTCAATCTCATTACCGACAAGTCTCTTTACTCGTTACATAATGCATCATCCCGCAACTAACTCATTAGTCACATTGCTTGCAAGGCTTATAGTGATGTGCATTACCGAGAGGGCCTAGAGATACCTCTCCGACAATCGGAGTGACAAATCCTAATCTCGAAATACGCCAACCCAACATGTACCTTCGGAGACACCTGTAGAGCTCCTTTATAATCACCAAGTTATGTTGTGACGTTTGGTAGCACACAAAGTGTTCCTCAGGTAAACGGGAGTTGCATAATCTCATAGTTGTAGGAACATGTATAAGTCATGAAGAAAGCAATAGCAACATACTAAACGATCAAGTGCTAAGCTAACAGAATGGCTCAAGTCAATCACATCATTCTCCTAATGATGTGATCCCGTTAATCAAATCACAACTCATGTCTATGGTTAGGAAACTTAACCATCTTTGATTAACGAGCTAGTCAAGTAGAGGCATACTAGTGACACTATGTTTGTTTATGTATTCACACATGTATTATGTTTCCGGTTAATACAATTCTAGCATGAATAGTAAACATTTATCATGAAATAAGGAAATAAATAATAACTTTATTATTGCCTCTAGGGCATATTTCCTTCAGTCTCCCACTTGCACTAGAGTCTATAATCTAGTTCACATCGCCATGTGATTTAACACCAATATTCATATCTGTATATGATTAACACCCATAGTTCACATCATCATGTGACCAACACCCAAAGGGTTTACTAGAGTCAATAATCTAGTTCACATCGCTATGTGATTAACACCCAAAGAGTACTAGGTGTGATCATGTTTTGCTCGTGAGAGAAGCTTACTCAACGGGTCTGTCACATTCAGAGCCGTATGTATTTTGCAAATATTCTATGTCTACAATGCTCTGCACGGAGCTACTCTAGCTAATTGCTCCCACTTTCAATATGTATCCAGATTGAGACTTAGAGTCATCTGGATCGGTGTGAAAGCTTGCACCGATGTAACTCTTTACGACGGGCTCTTTTATCACCTCCATAATCGAGAAATATTTCCTTAGTCCTCACTAAGGATATTCTTGACCAATATCCAATGATCTACTCCTAGATCACTATTGTACTCCCTTGCCAAATTCAGAGCAAGGTATACAATAGGTCTGGTACATAGCATAGCATACTTTATAGAACCTATGACTGAGGCATAGGGAATGACTTTCATTCTCTTTTCTATTTTCTGCCATGGTCGGGATTTGAGTCTTACTCAATTACACACCTTTACAACACAGACAAGAAGTCTTTCTTTGACTGTTCCATTTTGAACTATCTCAAAATCTTGAAAAGGTATGTACTTATTGAAAAACTTATCAAGCGTCTTGATCTATCTCAATAGATCTTGATGCTCAATATGTAAGTGGCTTTACTGAGGTCTTTATTTTAAAGAACTCCTTTCAAATACTCCTTTATGCTTTCCAGAAAAATTCTACATCATTTCTGATCAACAATATGTTACTCACATATATTTATCAGAAAGGCGGTAGTGCTCCCACTCACTTTATTGTAAATACAGGCTTCACCGCAAGTTTGTATAAAACTATATACTTTGATCAACTTATCAAAGAGTATATTCTAACTCTGAGATGCTTGCACCAGTCCATAGATGGATCATTGGAGCTTGCACATTTTGTTAGCACCTTTAGGATTGACAAAACCTTCTGGTTGCATCATATACAACTCTTCCTTAAGAAAACCATTAAGGAATGTAGTTTTGACATCCATTTGCCAGATTTCATAAAATGTGGCAATTGCTAACATGATTCGGACAGACTTAAGCATCGCTACAGTTGAGAAAATCTCATTGTAGTCAACACCTTGAACTTGTTGAAAACCTTTTTGCGACAAGTCGAGTGTAGGACCTTGAGAAGAGGTGCTTAGAGGGGGGGATTAGACACTAAGTACCAAAGTTGCAATTTTTTAACTTCTTTAAGTTTAAGTGGAGTTTAGGCACAAGTTTAACATTCACAATACATAACAAGCAAGCATGCAAAGAGTATATGAGCAACGGAAAGTAAAGCATGCAACTTGCAAGAATGTAAAGGGAAGGGTTTTGGAGGATTCAAACGCAATTGGAGACACGGATGTTTTTGGCGTGGTTCCGATAGGTGGTGCTATCGTACATCCACATTGATGGAGACTTCAACCCACGAAGGGTAACGGTTGCGCGAGTCCACGGAGGGCTCCACCAACGAAGGGTCCACGAAGAAGCAACCTTGTCTATCCCACCATGGCCGTCTCCCACGAAGGACTTGCCTCACTAGCGGTAGATCTTCACAAAGTAGGCGATCTCCTTGCCCTTGCAAACTCCTTGGTTCAACTCCACAATCTTGTCGGAGGCTCCCAAGTGACACCTAGCCAATCTAGGAGACACCACTCTCCAAGAAGTAACAAATGGTGCGTTGATGATGAACTCCTTGCTCTTGTGCTTCAAATGATAGTCTCCCCAACACTCAACTCACTCTCATAGGATTTGGATCTGGTGGAAAGAAGATTTGAGTGGAAAGCAACTTGGGGAAGGCTAGAGATCAAGATTCATATGGTAGGAATGGAATGTCTTGGCCTCAACACATGAGTAGGTAGTTCTCTCTCAGAAAATGTATGCTGGAAGTGTAGGCACGGTCTGATGGCTCTCTCTACGAATAAAGAGGAGGTGGAGGGGTATATATAGCCTCCACACAAAATCTAACCGTTACACACAATCTACCAAACTCGGTGCGACCGAATCAACAAACTAGGTCAGACCGATTTAGTAAATCTAGTGACCGTTAGGATTTTCGGTGGGACAGATATGCAACTCGGTAGGACCGATATGGTTAGGGTTAGGGCATAACATGTCACATCCCCAGTTCAGGCCTTCCTTGTTTTTGCTTTAGCATCCATGCATCATGTTTAAATTCTATGAAATTTGAAATGGGGAAGACAGAACCCCCAGAACCCTCTAAAACCAATTAGGGTTTACTAAAAATATTTTCAATGAACCTGAAATGCCCTTCTAAAATGTTCATCACCTTTTCCTTGGTCCTAAACCACTGTCAGAAGTGATGCACAAATTTCTAGGTCACTCTAAGGTCACTGGATTGAATCTCTAACTATTTGAATTTGGGCATTTAAATTATATAAAATATTTTAAGTGCTCAAATAATCGTAAACTAAAATGTTTACTATTGGATATATTCTAAACAGTAGCCATGATTAGTTTCATGATTTTTGGAAGTGCCTAGATATTTTTAATAAAGCCCAACAGATACAGAAATAATAGAAAACAGAAACAATAAATATAAGAGAGAGAGAGACTTACCTGGACCTACCTACTATGCAGCCCACCTGGGCGGCCCAGCTGGCAGCCCAGCCAACTGGCCCAGCCCACCACCGCCTCCTTCCCTGTCGTCTTCCTCCTGCCAGTAGGAGCAGCTACGTGCTCGCACGCGCACGGCCGAGGAGGCTAGCTCCTCCCTGCCTGGCTGCCTCCTCCTCCCCCTGGACGTCTCCCGCAGCGCCACGCCACCCCCTCAGACCCCTCTCACTCTCTCCCATGCTTCTCCCCTCCTCTACTCTCTTTCCCTCTCGCGCCCGAGCGCAACCACCGCCACCGCTCGTAGTTGCCGCGGGCCACCGCTTCCTCCTCGCCCGCCTGACGTGCCCGAGAGCTCCACCTCCGCCTTCTACGCCTCCTCGACGAGCCAAGCAACCGGGGACGCGTTGTATCGCCGCATCGATATCATCTTCAACCTCGGGCACCGCCGATCGCTGTCGCCGATACGTCGTCCACAACCCGTCCCCGAGCCCGCCGAGTCCTCTGTTGAGATCACTGTGAGCTCCGCCACCATTCCCCCTCCTCCCCGCGCTCGTTCCCACACTCTAGCCGCCCTTTTTACCATAGCCGTGAGCTCCTCGCCGCCGGCGATGATGCAGACGAGGCCAGAGCCACCGTAGCTCACTCCCGAGCACGGAAACGTGCTCCACACCTCACCAGGAGCCTAGCACACACACCAGCTCCCCCTCCCGTGCACTACAACGCCAAACCCGCAGGTGCCCGAACTCCGGCGGCCGCAAAAGAGCTCGCCGCTGTCAGCTCCGGCCACCCCAGCTGCTGCCGCTTGTTGTTTTGGATGCGCCTCACTCCCAGGAACCCATAGGAGCAAACCACGCGTCGAATGGTGCTCCGTAGGGAGCACATGGTGCATCTCCGCCGTCGGCCATGGTCGTCGCCGGGAAACTCCGGTGGCTGACGTGGCACGATTAGTTTAGGTACTAATCACGTTTAGTTAGTGTTCCGTGTCATTGACACATGGGCCCCACGCCCTAATTAACCCCGGGTTCTATTTCCTGTTTATGTTAGATTAACTCAGCGGGACCCACGCGTCAGAGTTGACCCAGCTGACGTGGTCGTTGACCTGGCGCACCTGTCAGTGTCACTAACTAGCCCCAGTCACTGACCAGTGGACCCCACTGGTCAGGTTTGACCTGGAGGTGCCCAGTTGACCTGCTGACATCAGGGTGATGTCATGCTGATGCAACATGTATTTTCTGGATTTATTTTAATTCAGGAAATTCCAGAAAATGTCCTAAACTTCTAAAATTCATAGAAATTCAACCGTAGCTCCAAATCAAATAATTTATATATGACAAATGATCAGAAAAATCCAATCTATCCATCTGTACCATTTTCATGCATGTTAGAACAACTTATGACTACTGTTTAGGACAATTCAATTAAATGGCATTTAAATAACCACATGTGGAGTTTGAATTTGAATCTTGGATTCAAACCAACTTCATTTAATCTGGTTTTAGTTGCATTAGCACAAACCACATCATATTGCCATGTCACATTCATGCATCATATTGTTGCATTGCATTGATTGTGTTCTCCCTTGTTTGCCGGTATTTGCCCCCTCTCAGTAGACGACGTTCCGACGATGAGTTCGATGACACCGATGAAGAACTATACTATCTTCAGAAGTGCCAGGCAAGCAAAAACCCCTTGTTCATTCCGATAAAATCCCACTCTCTCGCTCCTGCTCTCTTTTACTGCATTAAGACAACAACGATACAACTGTTATTTGCTGCGGTAGTTGAACCCCTTTATCCTATGCATGACCTGTCATTGCCACAGTAAATAGATGAAACCCACTAGCATGAGTAGAAGTTGTTTGAGCCCTGATGTACCTACTCATTCATGCTTGTTTGTCATGCCTGCTATTGCTTAGAGTTGTGTCAGGTCTGATTCAACGGGGATGAATTGGAGGGGTGTAAACATGTCCTACTGTGTGTGAGCTAAGTGTGTGAACACGATTTGGTAAAGGTAGCGGTGAGAGGCCATGTAGGAGTACATGGTGGGTTGTCTCATTGCAGCCGTCCTCAGGAACTGAGTTCTGTGTTTGTGATCCATGAACAGTTACTACCACACATTGGGCTCCGGGCGCTCCAAGCTCTCTCGACTTATTAATCAACCTGATCTCTGTCCAGGAGTTGCAACTAGTTTCTGGTGTTTGTAGGTAGTGTTAGTAGTCTACCAAGTGGCACCCGGTACAGGTGGGCTTGGGACAGACTAGGCACAGTGGCACGGTGTACCAAGTGGCACCCGGATGGTGGGCTTGGGAACCCTGCTCACATCGTTTGGGGCCGTGAGAGACACCCCGGCCGGATCTCCTTGCGGATGGAACCCGAATAGGCGATAAACCTGGACGAGAGACTTGTGTGGTTAGTCAGGTCGTGGCCGACACCCTCGCTGGGCTTCCGCTTGAAGGTTGCCGAGTACATGTCGTGTAAACAGCGGTAAGTGGTGAGAGCGTGTGTGAAGAAGTACACCCCTGCAGGGTTAATATGATCTATTCGAATAGCCGTGTCCGCGGTAAAGGACTTCTGGGTTGCCTGTACAGTTCATAGACAAGTGAAAGTGGATACTCTAAAATATGCAAGATAAGCGTGAGTGCTATGGATGGCGTTCTCGTAGGGAGACGGGAGCGGATCCATAGTGGTGTATTGATATGGTGAATATGTGGACTCGTGTGCGCCACCTCAAAAGAGTTACTTGCAGTCGTAGTTCAGGATAGCCACCGAGTCAAAGCTGGCTTGCTGCAGTTAAACCCCACCATCCCTTTGTTGATAATGATGCATATGTAGTTAGTTCTGATATAAGTCTTGCTGCGTACATTTGTACTCACGTTGCTTAATTTATATTTTTTAAGTTGTCAGGACCCCGATCCTATGTCACACCGATCTAGCATGTAACACATCATATCACTTTGCTACCTCACGCACGGTATTCCCACGGGTTCTATTTCCTGTTTAGTTTAGATTAACTCAGCGGGACCCACGCATCAGAGTTGACCCAGCTGACGTGGCCGTTGACCTGGCCCACCTGTCAGTGTCACTAACTAGCCCCAGTCACTGACCAGTGGACCCCACTTGTCAGGTTTGACCTGGAGGCGCCCAGTTGACCTGCTGACATCAGGGTGACGTCATGCTGACGCAACATGTATTTTCTGGATTTATTTTAATTCAGGAAATTCCAGAAAATCTCCTAAACTTCTAAAATTCATAGAAATTCAACCGTAGCTCCAAATCAAATAATTTATATATGAAAAATGATCAGAAAAATCCAATCTATCTATCTGTACCATTTTCATGCATGTTAGAACAACTTATGACTACTGTTTAGGACAATTCAATTAAATGGCATTTAAATAACGACATGTGGAGTTTGAATTTGAATCTTGGATTCAAACCAACTTCATTTAATCTGGTTTTAGTTGCATTAGCACAAACCACATCATATTGCCATGTCACATTCATGCATCATATTGTTGCATTGCATTGATTGTGTTCTCCCTTGTTTGCCCCCCCTCTCAGTAGACGATGTTCCGACGATGAGTTCGATGACACCGATGAAGAACTATACTATCTTCAGAAGTGCTAGGCAAGCAAAACCCCCTTGTTCATTCCGATAAAATCCCACTCTCTCGCTCCTGCTCTCTTTTACTGCATTAGGACAACAACGATACAACTGTTATTTGCTGCGGTAGTTGAACCCCTTTATCCTCTGCATGACCTGTCATTGCCACAGTAAATAGATGAAACCCACTAGCATGAGTAGGAGTTGTTTGAGACCTGATGTGCCTACTCATTCATGCTTGTTTGTCATGCCTGCTATTGCTTAGAGTTGTGTCAGGTCTGATTCATCGGGGATGAATTGGAGGGGTGTAAACATGTCCTACTGTGTGTGAGCTAAGTGTGTGAACACGATTTGGTAAAGGTAGCGGTGAGAGGCCATGTAGGAGTACATGGTGGGTTGTCTCATTGCAGCCGTCCTCAGGAGCTGAGTTCTGTGTTTGTGATCCATGAATAGTTACTACCACACATTGGGCTCCGGGCGCTCCAAGCTCTCTCGACTTATTAATCAACCTGATCTCTGTCCAGGAGTTGCAACTAGTTTCTGGTGTTTGTAGGTAGTGTTAGTAGTCTACCAAGTGGCACCCGGTACAGGTGGGCTTGGGATAGACTAGGCACAGTGGCACGGTGTACCAAGTGGCACCCGGATGGTGGGCTTGGGAACCATGCTCACATCATTTGGGGTCGTGAGCGACACCCCGGCCGGATCTCCTTGCGGATGGAACCCGAATAGGCGATAAACCTGGACGAGAGACTTGTGTGGTTAGTCAGGTCGTGGCCGACACCCTCGCTGGGCTTCCGCTTGAAGGTTGCCGAGTACATGTCGTGTAAACAGCGGTAAATGGTGAGAGCGTGTGTGAAGAAGTACACCCCTGCAGGGTTAATATGATCTATTCGAATAGCCATGTCCGCGGTAAAGGACTTCTGGGTTGCCTGTACAGTTCATAGACAAGTGAAAGTGGATACTCTAAAATACGCAAGATAAGCGTGAGTGCTATGGATCGCGTTCTCGTAGGGAGACGGGAGAGGATCCATAGTGGTGTATTGATATGGTGAATATGTGGACTCGTGTGCGCCACCTCAAAAGAGTTACTTGCAGTCATAGTTCAGGATAGCCACCGAGTCAAAGCTGGCTTGCTGCAGTTAAACCCCACCATCCCTTTGTTGATAATGATGCATATGTAGTTAGTTCTGATGCAAGTCTTGCTGGGTACATTTGTACTCACGTTTGCCTATTTTATGTTCTTGCAGAGAGACTTCAGTCTCACTAGTAGTTCCATGTGGACTTCGATGTTTAGCTTGTTACCTCAGCTACGATCTTGTGCCCTCGGCAGGATCTGGTAGATAGTCAGGCTTTTCAGCCTTTTTCATTTATAGATGTCTGTACTCAGACATGTTAAGCTTCCGCCTGTGCTTTGACTTGTATGCTCTGAGTGTTGGGTCATGAGACCCATGTTTGTAATATCTCGCTCCTCGGAGCCTATTGAATAAAATACTTGAGTTGTAGAGTCATGTTGTGATGCCATGTTGTATTTGCACATATCGAGCATATTGTGTGTATGTTATTGAAATGCTTGGTATGTGTGGGATCTGACTATCTAGTTGTTTATCCTTAGTAGCCTCTCTTACCGGGAAATGTCTCCTATTGTTTCCACTGAGCCATGGTAGCTTGCTACTGCTCCGGAACACTTAGGCTGGCCGGCATGTGTCCTTCGTTCCTGTGTCTGTCCCTTCGGGGAAATGTCACGCGATGAATACAGGAGTCCTGTTAGCCCGCTATAGCCCGGTTCACCGGAGTCCTGCTAGCCTAGTGCTACAGCCTGGATTCACTCGCTGATGACCGACACGTTCGATGCTGGGTCATGGATGCCTGTCCCTGTAAGTTTGTGCCACTTTGGGTTTACGACTAGCCATGTCAGCCCGGGCTCCTTGTCATATGGATGCTAGCGACACTATCATATACGTGTGCCAAAAGGCGCAAACGGTCCCGGGCAAGGTAAGGCGACACCCGTGGGAATACCGTGCGTGAGGCCGCAAAGTGATATGAGGTGTTACATGCTAGATAGGTGTGGCTTTGAGTCGGGGTCCTGACAGCTTTGGTATCAGAGCTTGACTGTCTGTAGGATTACCAAGCCAAACTGGTCAAAGTTGAGTCTAGAAATTCTTTAGTTATATAAGGGAATTGATTGTGGGATAGAACGTAAGGCTCTTTTTACTCCTTATACCTTATGCCCTTCTGATCTGAGTCATCTTATCTTTCCTGCGGGGTTAAGAAACTAGGCTTTCTCCTCTTCTATCAAGATCACATGTTACTAATCCGTAGACTTATAAGATTGTTGGATTTAAGGCTCAGTTCAGTTCCTACTACCTCCGTGTGTTCATAGTTGATCTCGGAACCATGATATTATGATGATCGAGTGGTTATGCCACCATTTTTGTAGCATGTCTCAAATCTTTTCGAGCATTTACAGCCGTTATGCTGTCCGAGTCATCCCAGGTTTATAAATAGTCTGATGCATTTGCAAATCCCTTCTTTCCATTTCCGATGATCCATTAGGCCAGGTTAACCACACTAACTAGTGTGTTGAGGTATTTCATTGCCTCAACATTTATGTTGGAGCTATTATTATGACCCTAGGTGTCTAGAGTATCATCTAGTAATCTAGACATGTTTTGTGTTTCCAGTGTGATCATTCTGGCCATCATTCTCGAAAGCATTCCGTGATGCCATTTAGTTGGTAGGTATTCTATTCCTGGGTTCTTGGACCCGAGATTCACCCTACTTACTTCATGTTGATAGTGTTGCTAGTTCCTTTAGGATATTAGTAACTTTGTGATAGTCCTCGAAGTTCGTGGTATTTCCTTCTTCCAAATACTATGAACCACTTTATGGCAAAAGTTTGTTGGGTCAAAAGATCACAACAGGAGTGATCTCGATGAGTTCTTCATTCTATATTGTGACTCTGCCAGTTCAACCTTTTTGCATGGGTTATCCGGAAGAAATATGTTGAACTCGTTCAACATGCTAATCTATGCATCCACAACTCAGAAAATCATATGTTCTTTTGAGTTGTCCCATTTTAGTTGTCTTCTGACCCTCGTCTATCAATTGATAGTCAGGGGTATGCGTGCATTCGTTTATCGATGCCTATTACTCTTGTGGTCCGTCAAGCCATTCTATTCAGGATGACTAGGAGAAACAAACTCCAGTACCTCATCCATATTCAGGATTGGGTCAAAGCAGTTGTGTTCCGCAGATCAAGTTGCAATCCAGCTTCTGGTCTGCTCTACCTTGAATTATTACCATCTTTATATCAGGAATATCATGGGAATTGCACACCCTCTTACAAATTCTTGATGCAGTGATACTTCTCGCCCTCATTATTCATTTCTCGGATCCCGTGTTGTTGCAACCGGAATGCCGACAAGTAAATCGTGATGTGTGAAATCAATCCTCCTAGAAACCTTGTTGCTTGGTAGTTAAAGGACAATAATTTCATTCTTAGTGTGTTGGTTCTTGAATCATCATTCTAAGATAGATCGTGCTACCTAGTCCTTATTTTGGTGCACCTTTCGATCAATGAGTTGGGGCTATGCCAATCCCTTGCTTATTTGATTATCTCGTCTTGCCCTTAAAAGCAAGATTGTTTTCGAGCTTAATAGCATATCGGTGGTTCGTGATTTTTCGACTATCTTCTCGGAAGTATCACCAGGTTGTCACCTGACCGCTATGTTGAGCTCGTGACCAAGTTGGTTTTCGAAACCACCCTTTCTCCAAGAATCCGTGTTGGATACCCTGAGCCAGTTGGTTAAGCTAAACAACAACTTGGAGAGTTGGAGGATAAAAGCTTACCTGACTTAGTTCATTTCAAAGGGATATCCTTTGTATGGGTGTGTTGAAGAAAGTTGATATTTTCATCGACTGACCCCCGTGATCAGTTTATGGACCTATCATCTTACCCAATCTTTGATTTGAGTATGGGCTATCGTCAAATCAAATCAGAACCAACGATATTCATAATGTTGTCTTACTTGTGGGTTTTTCCTCGAGCATACACCATTATATTCCTTGGTCTGACCAATGCTATCACTGTGTTCACTTAACTATGGAATTCCTTTTATATGGAAACCTGGATGAATTGTTGTTGAGCCCATCGACAACATCCTTATCTCCTCCATGATTTTGTTGAACATTAAGCTAGTGTTGGAAACTTGTGTAAGCATTTTCTTCATGCCCTGTTCATGAAGTATATGTTTTGATGAAAGAAGTGACTTCCTCTAATTCATGTGCAATTGGTGCAAGTTGCCGCCATGAATTCGGGAAAGTTAGTTTTGTTTCCTCTGGAAGCGTCCCAAGTCAGTCATGCATGTGCGAATGTATTCTATGGTTTGGTAGATTAATTACCTCCACTCCATATGTATTCCCTAGCACACCAGGCCACTGATTGAATTGTTCAAGGAAAAGAAGTTCTTGAGTGTTAACCCTTAAGGACCCAAAGGTATATGCACAAGACTTTGTTATTCCAATGACGGTTCCCAACCAGAATTTGGTAGTGTTCCGTTGTAAGACTACTATGTGGTCATGCTTGTCTGGGACAACGTGTTCACATGTGTGTAGCAGAACCAGCTCATGTTTTGGAGCTTGCTATCGTAGTTCATTTCCCGAGAATCTCGCAATGTCACCTCGTTGATTTGTGTTGCAAACTTTCATTTTTCTTACTAGACTCGATGAGTCTGGAATATCTTGACACCAACCAGATTTGAATCTCAGGCAGATATGATGGTTGGAACATCTCCCAAGAACTATAATATTGGTCCCTCGATAACCGGTAAAGTGGATGTCGTGGCCAACACACCCAGCCGGAAGACTTATTGTTGTAGTATCTTGATTGAGGAAGTTGGCCACCTCCCCATAAGGATTTCGTAGGATCTACTCCCTAGTTGTTCCTTATGGATTTTTGTGTTCCCGAAGTCCGACCTTTTACTTGATGTTCTAGATATCAAACCATAATTATCTATGGATTACGCTAGCACATCAAGGAGAACATTAGAAGCGGAGTGCTAAATGTCTCTCGGTCGATCATCCAGATTTTGTTCCCTTGGCCCCGCTAAGGTGAAATCTGAGAAGCTGTTATCTTCCTATGCATCTGCATCGTCCATCGTTGTTCATCATGGTAGTATGTTGTGTTGCCAGGATCCTTGACACGGATGTTGGTAAAACCTTGATGAATATGGAAATGCTCAAGTTCTTGAGAGAATGCGCAAGCAAAATCATCCCTTATGTTGTTTTCAACAAGGTAATCCACATCATCATTCTAATTCGGGTATGCCATTCTACCGAAACCCTCCAAACGATCGCTCGAGAATTGCCTTAGGCTGGTATAAAGAGTTTCAATGATCTCTGAATCAAAGGTAATTCTTTTTGCCACCTAAGGGAATATATCTACGAGTCACCATCCCTAAGATGTCTCGTTATAGTATCATGGCAACTCAACTCCTCGCTACGTTGACAACCGTTCACCACCTTCTTAAGCGTGAAAATTGTTGTCCACCTAGTGAACCTTCGTCCTCTGCTTCACCCCATTCCTTTGGATGTGTGCTTCGCGTCTCGGCTCGTGAGATGTTTCTATGTCTCATTCCGTGAGTTGATCATGAGTTGCTCGATCTTTGAGAAGATCGATCCTTCTAGAGTTTCTTTTCCCTCTCGTGGTCGTGTTGGTAGGAGTTCCTGGAGGAAGACATCGAGTCAATGATGGTGATCGAATCAATGTTCTTATGAAGGGCAACCTGGATCGTGAAGATTGTGTGGTTGTGTTTCCCCTTCGTCTTACCCTAAGCTTGAATCTCGGGTCGAGATTCTTGTTTAGTGGGGGTGAGTTGTCACATCCCCAGTTCAGGCCTTGCTTGTTTTTTGATTTAGCATCCATGCATCATGTTTAAATTTTATGAAATTTGAAATGGGGAAGACAGAACCCCCAGAACCCTCTGAAACCAATTAGGGTTTACTAAAAATATTTTCAATGAACCTGAAATGCCCTTCTAAAATGTTCATCACCGTTGCCTTGGTCCTAAACCACTGTCAGAAGTGATGCACAGATTTCTAGGTCACTCTAAGGTCACTGGATTAAATCTCTAACTATTTGAATTTGGGCATTTAAATTATATAAAATATTTTAAATGCTCAAATAATCATAAACTAAAATGTTTACTATTGGATATATTCTAAACAGTAGCCATGATTAGTTTCATGATTTTTGGAAGTGCCTAGATATTTTTAATAAAGCCCAACAGATACAGAAATAATAGAAAACAGAAACAATAAATATAAGAGAGAGAGAGACTTACCTAGACCTACCTACTGTGCAGCCCACCTGGCCGGCCCAGCTGGCAGCCCAGCCAACTGGCCCAGCCCACCACCGCCTCCTTCCCTGTCGTCTTCCTCCTGCCAGTAGGAGCAGCTGCATGCTCGCACATGCACGGCCGAGGAGGCCAGCTCCTCCCTGCCTGGCTGCCTCCTCCTCCCCCTGGACGTCTCCCGCAGTGCCACGCCACCCCCTCGGACCCCTCTCACTCTCTCCCGTGCTTCTCCCCTCCTGTGCTCTCTTTCCCTCTCGCGCCCGAGCGCAACCACCGCCGCCGCTCGTAGTTGCCGTGGCCACCGCTTCCTCCTCGCCCGCCTGACATGCCCGAGAGCTCCACCTCCGCCTTCTACGCCTCCTCGACGAGCCAAGCAACCGGGGACGCGCCGTATCGCCGCATCGACATCATCTTCAACCTCGGGCACCGCCGATCGCCATTGCCGATACGTCGTCCACAACCCGTCCCCGAGCCCGCCGAGTCCTC
>NC_057804.1:376523571-376535218 GCF_018294505.1 Triticum aestivum | reverse complement strand
TGCCGATCTCGATTGTGGTTTTTCATCTAAGTATGTGGTGATTTTTTTTAGAAAAGGAAGTATGTGGTGATCAATAATGCAAAATTTTATTAGCTTCGATGCCATGCTATACATAGTGGTTTAAATAACTTGTGGTTCTTATACTGAAAAGTAATTCAGAATTTGTTTCTGTTTCAATTAGAGCCCTCATGCAGACGAGGATTGTGTGGTTGTGCATGTCACTCGCTATGAGGCGGACGACCTGAATATACGCACTGGGAAAACAGAGTTCTTAGGCTGTTGGATCCTGGAAGCCGTTTGCGGTTATACCAATGAAGAGTTGTATTCCAGCCTCACTGTTGTCAGGCGTGCTGTCCAGGGTGTACTGAAGCACAAGAAGTTCAAAGCTACTCCTTTGTTTGTGAGGCATACTATTCTTGTCAAGCTTACGCAGGAAGATGACGTGGCATGCCTCCACAAACAAGTTTATCAGTGGCAAGGCCACAAGGTTGGCTTCATGAAGGTTCACAGGATTGAGCTGCTGCGGGACATCCTCGATGATGTTCATGGCAAGGTCCGTCTTGTGTCCAGCCCAAATTAGATCGAGGCATGAAATAGTTTCCCCAGCTAGTGTTTAATAGTAGTTGGGATTGTGTCTAATTATCCGAACCTTGCCTGTTATCGACCCCTCTAGGGCTAGTGCTCTGTTTGAATCCATCTATGGGAACTGCTGCTACTTTTGTGTGCCCGTGAATCATGTGAGAACCATCGTAATTGTTGCCGAAACAGATGCGTCCTCACTATTTTTTCATGAATATGGCATGGTAAGACATAAGTTGTCATGGTTTATCATACGAGCAGTGTGTGTTTTGATGAAATAGAGCACTCGTTTGAGAACCATGCGCCGACATATACATAAGTACTTGTAAACACTCTTGGTGCTACCCCACTTGTAAGCAGTTGTGCAAAACACGGCACATTGGCTCAGCTCGCTTCAACACTAGGCTATTGACCAGCTAACAATCAACAATCTGCTGTCTGACATATAAGCAACTACTATGTATCTTGTTACAGTGGTTCATGCAGTTAATTGAGGCCACAATGTCATAAATTCCAAACATTCACACGCTAGTCCAGCGCTCATGTGGAACACTCACAATTAAACTCGTCTTCATAAAAATCTTGAAAAGCATAAGTTAAGCAATTTTATACATCTCAATGATTCATAGAACATAACAAACATATACTAGTTCACAACAAAAGACAAAGTTGTGAGAAGGTTTGCAAATCAGGAAAAAACAAGCAAGGCTTCTCTGAGCAAAGGGCCTCCCGGCAGGCTTAAATTCCTGGAGTTCACTCTGGTTTTTTCTTGTTGCCACCATCCAGGGTTAGGTTCTCTCATTCCAAATAACCAATTATAATTGTGGTCTCAGCTGGAATGCTGAACTGAACCATGCAGTGTACTGACCAGCTGAAATGCTTGTGCATTCCACTAAATTTAAGCACCGCTATTTGCAGAAATAAGCAGACCACAATGCCTCTTGTCCGCACACCTGTCCAAAAAACTGCCATGTAGCCGTGCCAGCTAGTCCTTGGTCCATGGATGAACTGGTAGAAAGTGCATTTCGAACTAGGATGCAGTTGTTTTCGCTCGTCCCTGCACTGCAATCAGGAAGTAAAACGTACGAATCAGCTTCTTTTAGATTGCGTTGGTCATTCTACCTTAGTTACTACCAATCTAGGGATACCATGAAGACGGGAGATTAGACGACGGCAACGAGGGATAGCCATCTCATTTTGCGCAGTTGTACTAAAACTGAGGTGTGTGCTTTTGATTGCGCGGATAGAAACTATACGGAGACAGACATCCCGAAATGATATGGAGACAGACATCCCTGTTTGTGCAAATACGAAATACGGTTATTTAAACAGTGACACATATTACTACTTTCCCCCGTTTCCTCTTAGAACGAAGTCCTAGATTCATGGTACAGCTTTCCCACTTTCTTCCCTGTTTGAACCAACGCTTTGAGTTCACTGTATGAACTAGCTTTACTTCTAATAATAGTAGAAGTCTAGGTGGCTTTGTAACAGCGGACGGAAGTAGAAAAGGATCCACACGAAGGGGGAAGAGCTGGGGCAGTAGAGCAAGGCAGGTTTCAAAGGAATATATACCTGAGGGTCGTCGGCATGTGGCAAAGACGGCGTCGGGAGGCCGCATCTTGGCCACAATACCGCAGGGAGGAAGAAGGGGTTGAAGGCCCTCCTGAGCCGGCGCTCTCTCGGAGAGAACGGCACGGCCGCCGATCGGGACGCACGGGCAGCCTTTGGTCTCCTCCCTTGCTGCTGACGACAGCGTGAACGATGCACCTACACCCCCTGCCCCGGTCGAGGTTGTCCGGCCGGATTTGTGACCAGCCGTGAGCTGAGAGAGAGAGTGTGGCCACCTATGTCTTGCTTAGATCTGGAGAGCATGAGAGAGTGAACGAGAGGAACCCTAGTAAAGCAAGCTCTAAGGCTCCTGCTTTATATATAGTGGAGTGATTTTGTTGTATCGGCTTCAAAAAAATGCGCTCCTACGTGTACCCGCGAGTGGGTGTGAGAGAACTAGTGCGTGTGTGCATGGCTTCTCTTCGTGAGAGTACAATATATACTATGCCCAAAGAACGTTCACCGCAAGAGTAATAGTATAAGTGTGTGACGTGTGAGCTAGAATAAAATGTGCGTGTCGTCTTTTGTTTTTTAGAAGTTCTGAGGGTAGGGTGTGAAGAGCACATATGTGCGTGACGTCTACCTACAGATAGAGGATGGGTGCGACGTGCGAGAGGACTCGGGAGAGTCGTGACTCGTGAGGGTGCGTGTGCGTGAGAGAGAGGGGGGCACATATCAATGCAATGCATGTGTCCGTAAATCATTATCCGACAAACGTTCGCCACAAGCCTTTTCCTGACGAACGCCGTAAGAACCGTTAGATCGGCATCCGACAGTGTCAGTTTTGCCATGTCATTTAACAGAACAGCCACTCCTCCTACACACAAATCTTCCACGTGAGTGTTAGCAACTGCCGTATGCTCCCTCCGTTCCGAAATGCAGTGCATATAGCTTTATTGAAAATTAGAACCTCGCAAACTTTTACCGAGTTTTCGTGTACCAAATTGCACATGTAGAATACCCTGTATATATCATTTCATTCATCTTCGATAGGTAACTATAAAGATGGCTGAGGAGTCTACAAAGGAAGACCATCGTATCACCCGTAGCAATTTCAACCATCCTTTAGTGTCGAGGAATATCATAGGAACTCTATATGATATGATTTTTATAGGATTTTTTCCTTTAGAGCCAATTGGTTCATAGGAATAGATTCATATACTCTACATTTCAAAGGAAATAGACATGATATCATTTCTATAGCTTTAGAGCCACTTGGTTCATATGAATGGATTCCTATACTCCCTTAATTTCAAAGGAAAATAAACATTAGCGTATATTCAATAGAAAAGTTCCTATGATATGAACCAAATTACATCTCTTTACTAATCCCTCCTCATAGGAATTGAGATACATGTCATCTCTAGATTCAATAGAAAAGTTCCTATGATGTGAACCAAATGACATCTCTTTTCCAATCCCTACTCATAGGAATTGAGATGCTCCATGTCATCTCTTTCCCTACAACTTCCACGTATGCATCTTCTATTCCTAAATAGATAGTACAACCCACTAGTAGCTTTTTTCCAAAACATGCAACTATGGCAAAATAACTATATAGTGTGGCAATAACTTTGAAAGATGGTCGCTGGATGAAGCTAACCCGACAGTGCAGAGATGGGAAAATCCGAGCACTACTGGCCGTTGGATATCATCAACATTCCACCAGATCTGCTACATGTACAATTTAGAAGACTCCATGGTTGAACTTAAGCATAATGCACAAACCTCAAAACACAAGCACTTCTCCTTTGTTCTAGAATCTTCTATATCATAATTGATTGTTTTTTTCTAAATGAATTGCCATTATTTGTTTTTTAGTTTATGATTTACAATGCACAACCCCATGAATCTTAACATTTTTATAAAACTAATTGATTTTGAATGAGATGAACTATAAGAACTAAACGAACATCTACATCATGCATATATGACTCAAAGCTTTACATGCTATAGTGTGTATTTATTCATAATTTGGTTTCGAAATCTCATGCGTTCAATACATGTGTACCTTACTAGTTTTGAGTAGAGTAGCAAATTTCACGCGTCCCCGGGTATATCAAAATGCTGGGCCCATGCATCATTGCCTTTCGGTCGAACCTACGTCCACAATTTTTTATACGTGCTATATCTCCACTGGTCCCCGAACCCAAAATGCTGCCTCGTTCCCATAAAACCAAGCGGCCCACACATATTTAAGGCGTCGACTCGATCACTCGAACCCGTTTACTACAACGTGGCCCCGCACACTGTAGTACTCCTACAAACCCTACCGCCGCACTCATCATTGGTTTTCTTCAAGGGGACGAGGGAGAAGCCGATTTGTAGTGGAGGCGCTTTCAAAAAAAAGGATATGTAGTGGAGACCCCTACCCTAGGGTGCCCTAGGTAGCTGCTGCACGCATCATTGTTTTCTCTTTTCTTTATGCTCTTGCCCGCTAGAGTGAAATGATGGTTGCTTCGTCCATCCAGCTTAATGCGGGAAAGGTGGGGTTTTGTGATTTGACCGCTCATCGCTCATTTTCTACTACCGCGGCGCTACGACCGGGGTGCCTCCAATTCCAACCGATGCTCCGAACTGTAATTTGGTGCATTGCACGTGGAACAAGACGGTGGATGAGCCACATGTCTGCCAAAGGGGTCCTGTTAAGTGTGTCGCCATTTCGTGTGCGGACTGACCCTGCTTGAGTTGCTACGCCAACACGACAGGAGCAGCCTACCACTTGGTTTTGCTCCTTGGTGAATCCTGACTATATTGATCTAAAAAGATATGTGTTGAACTACCCTCTCTGTCTCGGTTTTTTATTTGTAGGCGTCTCGGTTTATAGGGCCTGCACGTAGTTCTAGGCATCCATTTGACTAACTAAATATGAGTTACTATGTCACAAAAAGTATATCATTGGATTCTTATTGGTTGATATGTGAAGAAACAAGAAACGAGGTAGAAGTTAATGCACCGCGCCTTCGTATTGTGGGATTATTTGGTTTTCGTAAGATGACGTGCGTTTGGTTGCAAGGGTGGTCATGAATGGGTTGGGATCGTTCAGAAAATATACATGTTTGGTTATAAAGCACATGAATGGTTCGAGTCAAAAAAGAGAATATGCCTTGAAGATGCTGAACCATTCCACCCAACCAAATCGGTCGAATCAAATGGCCACGCTTTGCATGCATGACTATGTGAGCATGACTGGTGGTCTCGTCTTAAATAATTAGCTCGTCTCTTATATTCAGCCAAACACATGAATTGAATGGTTCAATCCCAAAAAATTGAATGGTCCCAATCCATTCATACGATACCTTCAACCAAACGCATCCGACGGAGGGAGTAGTTGTATTTAAAAGTTGAGGGCGGGGCTTTTCCTGCGCGGTAGGCGGGGCAGTTCCGCCTAGTCGGTTCGACAGAGATGCGAGAAGACGAGGGAGTAGGCTGCTGCAAATGTAGGGCTGTGTGATTTGACAGCGAGTTACTGCTGGACAGGTGGGGCCCCGTGATTTGACTTGCCATTATCATTTTAACTGCGGCGCTACGACCAGCGTGAGTCTCCCGATTCCTGACCACCTCCATACAGGTGCCTCTCCCAATGCTCCACCATGTAGTAGTAGAGGCTGGCTCTTGCATGAGATCCCACTTCTCCACTTTTTCCTTGCCTCTCTTTCCTCCACATATGCAAAAATGCCATGTAAAGCGCACTATTGTACTTACTTGCTCCTACAGGTGCATAAGCTTGCCACATAGGCATAAGTCTGATGTGGCAAGTTAATCAAGAAGAGAGAGACTAGTTTGGTGACCCAAGGAAGAAACGGTGCTAAGCGCATGTACCTAGGTGAAAAGACAAATTTTGAGTCTACAGCTAATTAAATGAAGAAAACTTAGCAACACCATTTCATTGGAAGAGGTCACTCCTTGGCAAATGCAATAAATACTAGCACTCCTTGTGTCCCATTATATAAGAACGTTTTTGACACTACACTAGCTAGTGTCAAAAACGTTCTTATATTATGGGACGGAGGGAGTACGAAGAAAGAGATAGAGAGGAGTAAAAAAATACACTTATAGCCAACCTTATAGCCAACCTTGTTGTAGTATGAGTGACTAAGTGATGACTATGTATGACATGCCAACATTAGATATCCTAACACACCATGTTAAATCTCCAAGGGCGCGACCACGCAAGCAACGCGACGGTCGTGGTAGGCGCGACCATGATACGGGCTGCTGGCAGCCCTTGGATCTGAGATCAAACAGTTGCATGCTAAGTTGCTGAAATTTTTAAGAATAACCCTCCAGGATAGGATATTCACCCATAGGTCTAGAATCACACCATGCAACCATTCGATCTCAGATCCAAGGGCTCTTGGAAGCCCGTATCATGGGAGAATGGAAAGCCACTACCCTGCCATTCGCACGCTGGCAGTTCGCTCCTACTATTTCCTGCATGTCCTTTAATACTATGGCGGTTCGCTCCTAGTCGTCTCGTCCATTCACATTACGGCAGTTCCACTAATCCTAACACTCCTCCCAAATCCATGGCGTCCCAAATTGCCCCGATCGGCGGTGAGTATAAGGTTAGAACCATCACCGGCGATGAGTTCAACGTCATCTACACCCGTACTTCCACGACGGTGAAAGGATGTCTTTGTCGCTTCAGACGCATGTTCAAAAACTCACATGATGAGTGGGTCGCTGGGCTAGATGTTGAGTACACCACATTCCTGGGACGAGAGAAGGATCTAAAGGACAAAGAGAGGAAGAAGCCCGCCGTGATCCAGGTTTGCGTACATAACGTTTGCTTGGTCTACCACATATGCCATGCCGACGTTGAGTGCTAGGATTTTAAGAACTTCCTCAAGGACAAAACAGTCAAATTCGTTACTGTAGACTTTAAGAACGACAAAGAAGTCCTGCGTCGGATAGGCCTCGTTGTAGGCAACCCCTTCGACCTCTAGAAGAATTGGCTGGTGCCCTCTCATCATCCCTCAATGCTGACCCTGGCAGGAGCCATGGTTCATCCTTCGTACCGCAAACTGGAGAAACCTCATTACACGTCATGCATGGCAGCGGAATGTGCTAGATATAGACCACATCCAGTACGCTGCAATGGATGGCTACCTTTGTTTCAATATCTACAAGGGTTGGATGAAGAGCAACAGCCAAGTTGGCGGTTCAAGCGAAGAAGTATCGGCCAAGAGGAAGAGGGACAAGGACGAAGTCGAGGACGTGGACAAGGACTTCGAGTAAGGTGGCAGTGTCATTGCTCATGGCGGTTCTAAACTTCTAATGCAGTGTCTACCGGATTAGTTGCATAGTTTAATTTCAGGTGTGCTTAGTTTAATTTGAGGGGTGTGTTGTGCTGAGCCCCCATCAGAACTATGTTATGTTTCTTCTCGTTACTTTAACTCTTCAGTATGTACATACTAGTACTAGTATTTCTTTAATAGAATTTAGCACCCCAATTAAGCACGTACTAGCTTTTTTAATAGTACTATATGCATAATTTGGCGACGAGCGCTCTCTATATGTACCACCTTTTTTTAAAATTTCAATTTTTGCTCCATGGCGCAATCCATCGATAGTGGAGTACTATTGTACAAAAGTATACATTTTTTAAAAGGCTAGCGTACTGTTCATCACATATATATATAGCCAGTTAAATTCTCAACCTAGAACAACGTGCATGCCATGTAGTAAACCGATCCGGAGGAAGTATAGTAAAAATGAGGTGATTTTACCCAGCGATCGGCGGGGGAGCATGGCCTGTCATGCGGTCCCACGTGTCATGATGTGCCAAGGCGATGCGCGTGTCCCTCTTGAGGCAGAAGCAATACTAGTATGTGGTCTGAGATGATGTCAAACCGAAGTGTGAAATAATGGTTGCTTCGTCCGTCTGGGAAGGTGCAGCGTTGTGATTTGACGTCTCATTGCTCATTACTAACACTGGGCCGGTACGAGTGGGGTGTGTCCCCCCTGCTGTTCTGCACTGTTATTTCGTGCTTGACAGGTCAACCCGGTTGCTATATGTCCCACATGTCGGTGACAGGAAGTACAAAATTCATGAAAGGGAGCATCGACGGAGGAGTATACTACAGAATTCATGAAAGGGAGCGACTTAGTTTTGGAAAAAATCTGTTTTTACGAAGTACGTACCCACTAGGGTTTATAGGGCTCATCTAAAAAACATTCATTTTTCCGTTTGATAAGTCTCAATTCTAGTACTATACTAGTAGTAGTACCATTACATGTTGGATTTCGAGGTGCGTTAGATCACCCGACGCAAGCAGTGTCAAGAGGAAACTAACCAATGCATGTACAAGTTCATGGAAATTTAGTGGTCATTCATGCATTCGTTCTAATTAATGCCTCGGTAAACATAACTTCTTGAGAAAAATGAGCGTACTGTGCAAACTACAAAATTGATTCGACCACTCACCATCTACCTTGGTTGGAGAGATTTTGAAATTGAGCCATAAACTGGAAAGGAGGGAGTAGTAACTTTTTCTCGATTACTATTTGTGGCCTTGTATAGATGCAAAATGTATTTTTTTTATAGTGGCCTTTTATAAGTAAATAGAGGGAGTACTAACCAAAGTACGTAGTAGGGACGAGGAGTAAACGTAGGGAGTAGTAAAATTTTCTCCTCATGCTGCGAGCCACCGCGCGCGTGGGCGAGGGAGCGGGCGTAAAGGCGTACAGTAGTACTCCAGCTTCACCTCATCCTGCGAGTCACCGCGCCCATGGGCGTGGGAGACGGCGTACTAAGCAAGTTTCTCCTTGTTCTGCGAGTTGATGGGACACATCAAAAGTACTCCAGTGTATAGAGCCTTGCCTCTAAGGTAGGCCCCACATGGTTTGCCTCTTTTTTTAATTTAACATAACGCGTCAAGTCACAATTTGTTTTTTCACCCGTGGTAGACGATCCTCCCTCCACCAAGTGGACAACCAGTACACGTGCCAAATTACCACGTGGGCTGCCTTTTTCATACAGAAATGAGCTCCACCGTGTACCCGCGCGGGTGTGGTTGGGAAAGAGACGGGAGTACGTGCGCCATGCGTGCACCTCTTCTCTTCATGCACGTCCCCCACCGACGTGGGTGTGTGTGAGAGAGATACAAACCTAGACATAATGCGCCGTCCATCCCCATGCCTCCGCCCAGTCCGACCACCAGTCATCACCACGGCACCACGCCCCACTCCTCACCTTATCTCTCATATTTCTCCCTCCATTTTTATGTACAAGGGGCCACTATCAAAATTACAATTTGCAGATATACAAGGCCACTAAAACTAATCGATGCAATATTAATGGTGTTTGCCTCGTGGTACTAGCAAAGGAGGACATTAATTATCCCTTGCATGCATGCGGGAGTTTATAAAAAATGCATCTTGCTGTTCCGTGCAATGCACGGGCATCTTGCTAGTCCATTAAAACAACACATGGCAAAATTCCACGGCGAACGAGGGATTTGAATCTGTTGGGAGGGGCTGTTTGGATCTTGCCCGGGGTAGCCAAAATATTGGCAACCCTTTTGTCCACCGGTGCCTTTGCCACCGATGAACGAGGAACGGCTCGGGTGCTCATGTTGTCATGCATCCTCCAGCGCGCACGTTGGAGACGAGCTCGCACGAGCTGTGTTTTTTTGTCCCACAACGCCGCCCGAGCCGCCCGCAGACCGACCGGCGACCCGCAAATTACGCCATCCAACCGTAGCCGCACACATTATGACAGCAACTCAACCAACCGGACGAAATTCACACAAACACGTAGACAAACTGATACTCATTCACGCAACCACCGGAGTATTTCATATAAACAATGACGGAAATCATATAAAATATTGGATTTTCACACAAACATGACGGATTTCATTACATTCAAATGAACTATGCGGTGCTAGTTCTGGACAGCACAGGTATATGATACATGGCCTAAATGGTCGCCCGTCGATCGATTTGTGTTCCTCATGTCCGGCAGCACGATCACCGGACTGCCGGGAGCCCCGGAGGTATATGCTTCAGTGCAAAGGATGGCTCGCTTCCCCACTGCCCAACTGATATCATTGGCTGGTGCTGAACATGATGGTGGTCGGCACCGGTTCGAGTTCATCACCGGCCACTACTTCGCCATGGCCGGCACTGGCTCGAGTTCATCCTAACATTGACCTCTTCCGTGGAGCCCATGCGGGGTTGATGAAGGTCCTCGCAACAAAAGGATCCGGCAAGACACCTGCTGTGTACGCCGGCGTCGCCTCCGCGGTGGCCTTCATGGGACACAAGCGGCGGCGGCCTCCCGTGTTCTACTTCTCCTCAATGATGGCGGCGAATGCGGAGGCACTGGCCACCGACTCATCGCTCTCCGCGCACCCGGCTTCTATCGCTGCTTGCATGGCGCAGCCGCCGGCATGGGAGTCTCGGCCATAGAAACGGGAGACGTGGTACGAGGCGGCGGCGTGGACGGCAGCAACGACGCCTGTGCGCCGCTCCTCGTCGAGCTGGCCTAGAGCGGCGAGTTGCTGAACCGCGCGCCGGCTTGGGGTGGCAACTGGCTCTGTCGAGCGAGGGGAGGGAGGTGGATCAGCGAGCTGCATAGCTATGCGGAATAACTACTCTTCGTAAGCCATTGCAAGAGTGGACACAATGGTGTAGGAGATAGGGGAGCGGTGGAGGTGTGCGATTCTTGGCCGGCGTTTGGCCTCGTTTAAATAGGAGATTAAATAGACGGCGGACGGGAGGAGCTCGGCCGGCTTTGCGTTTAACGCCGGCCCGGTCATGAACGGACGTGTGTCCAGAGAGGGTTTCTCGGCTTCCACACGGGCGGGTTTCATGGAGGCATTTGAATGCGGCACGGAGGCGTCTTCAGCCGGGCGTGCCGCAAGTGGCGCCCTCGACTCTGACCTAGGACACCGCGCTATTCTTCCACTGACGTGTGGGCTCTTTGGGTGCATGGCCTACATGTCAGTGACCCAATGCAGGCAGCGCACAACAGAGGAACCTTCGGTGGGCCAGGGCGGTCAGAAGCGGGCATTTCATAAACCGATGATTTTTCATTGAGTGTGACGTCATCTTTTTCATGTAGTTAAGCGTGTGTGTTGCATCGTGTGTTGTGTGCATGCAGGCGTGTGAGTGTTGCGTGCGTGCAAGGGTGTGTTTCAGTGTTGCATGCATGGGTGCGTACGTGCAAGGGTGCGTTTCAGTGTTGCATGCATGGGTGCGTACGTGCGTGTGTTCGTGAGTGCATGTGTATGTGTCAGTGTTGCACGCCAGCATGCATGTGTGTGTACGTTATGTGTACGTGTCAGTGTTGCACGCCTACATGCGTGCATGTCTTGCGTGCGTGCATGTGTACGTGCGGGGTGAGGCTACACGTCAGTCGGCTGACTTTTTCATCTCTGGTCATTAGATTTTCTTGCCGTTGGATACGAAATCAAGGGCCTCCAGTTTATCATCAAACTCCACCCCC
>NC_057804.1:376497788-376523243 GCF_018294505.1 Triticum aestivum | reverse complement strand
GCAGCCGGCCCTCCCTCCCCGAAACCACTCCCCACCGCCGGTCCGCCGCCGCACCTTCGAGAGAGTGGGCCAGCATATATGATCTTGAGATTTTACGAAGTCACCATAGGTGCCTCGTAGTCGAGTGGAACGTCTCCTCCCACTGAACGTCCATCGCCGGAAAATACTGAAAATTAACACAAGATAAATGCGAGCACCGGGACTTTAATCTTGGTGGGCTCGAGAAACCACTGTCCTCTAACCATCCAACCACATGTTGGTTAGCACGACAAAATGTATGTGGTGACTGTGATGAGCTTATTCTGAAGTCCAGTGACCATATCGTGCTTTCGCTTCAAATACAATGACCGTAAGTGTCGTCAACAAAATACGAAGCATGCATCAAATGCAAAGTCCGTCAATGTCATCAACAAAATATGGAGACGTATCGTGAGCTAGATACCGTTGTACTATTGTATATGCTTATTTTCTTAGTGGCCGATTGCGTGTGTGGTGTGGTGGGCACATCATTTCTAGTTGTGGTGGGTCAACATGAAGACTCATGGGCCGGTTCCATCCTGCACCACATATAGGTTGGACCGAGACGTGTTATACGGAGACCCATGTGGAGGACTCGGCGTACAACACGAAGCTACCAGAGTCGCGGAGGACTCTATCCCCACTGGTGATAAGCCGACTATATATGATTTGTAACCCTAGGCCCTTAGTATGTTATACAAGCTTGGGGGCTAGTTCGTCGATAGTATACACACACGCACAATGCCTGGTATTCACGTGTACTTTGTACACACCCCTAACTAATAGACAGTACCAGGAGTAGGCTCTTTCTTCAACTGCAAGGGTCCGATCCGAACTAGGGTAAAACTTTGCCTCGTATTACCATCCAGCCTAACAGCCAGGGATATCCTACCGAATGATATGATGAAATCATATCTGCCAACTACTATTAGAGAGGTGTGTCGGGGGGGCAATGTGTGCGAGAGAGGCCTAAAGATAATGTGCGTGCGGGAGACATGTAGGCACATATATGTGCGTATAGAGGGCTAGTAGAGACCGTGCATGTGTATATATGCATGTGAGAGAAACAGTGTTTTCCAACTAAGATTAGTGAAAAGAGTGGTACATAGTAGTCAGAAAGAGAGATAGAGAAACAGAGAGAGCATGTGCGTGAGACACCCCGACACCCTGAGAGAGATTGTGAGCATGTGTGAAAGAGAAATGCCGATGCATATAAAGTGTGTGCACTTATGCGTTAGATAGAGAGATATCTACGTGTAAAAGGCGGTTCTACGCATTACATTAAAATATAAATGGCATTATTATTTTTGGATGAGATCATGAATTTTGCAAAATTGCGTATGGACGAAAATCGGTCTATCAGACACCCATACTCTATTGAATTCTAGCATGTGCATGTGTTTATTTCATATTATCGATCCATAGAGTGAGAGCGGTTCGAAATACAGGCAATGGATGCTTTTGCAATTCATATATAAACATTAATTAGTGCACTCCATGTTGTTAGTGTGAAGCACTTTATACATTTGTCACTTGCATGGATACATTCCAAATTGCTAGCTACGAAATAAAATATATGTCGAATTCAACATAAAGGGGGTTTCAAAGATTCGAATTCATAGGAAGTGCATTCATCTATTTGAACCCGAGATAATGGCATTTGTAAATCAGATGTAAAAGGGGGCATCAATCTTTGTTGTGAGTTTGAACATGGTATATATATTCATACGCATATCAAACTTTTTTTTGCAACCAAGGAGATTATACCTGGAACCATGCATGAACTGAGGTAAGTTGCATATTTTTTAATATATACTCGTGTATAATGTATATTAAAATGTACCCCCTCCATTACAAAATAATCGTAGCTTTAGGATTTTCAAGAGTAAAGATTTGTGAAGTTTGACAAATCCTGAAAGTTCAATTCAAGAGAACCGAAAACGTTAATGCTTCTGCTGCCAAATATTGAACGAAGCGCCAAATAGGCCTCTGGTCACCCGAAACTGTGCGAGACTTATGTTTTGGTGGTAGGAAATTACTGTCCTGACTCTGGCCCGTGTAGCCTATCGGCCCGATGTCCAAAGGTCTAAACCGGGGTAGGTTTGTAACTTCACCAAGATGCCAGTCTCAACCGCCTCCGAGAAGCATTGATACGCCGTGGGCGCCTAAACACCCATGCGCTCGGCCGAAATCTATCCCGCCCACATTTGGGACACCTGACATGACTGTCCTACCCCCAACCCGCAATACGTCCGAAATTTTAGATGGGGGCAAAGTTTGTAACTTTCCCCAAATTTCAAACAAGCGCGTCTCAAACCGAAACATTGTTCCCCCTTAGTTCCCCGCCTCCCTTCGTTTCCCCATTCATACTCCGTGGGCGCGAAAACGCCCTCTCCACCAGCCGTGAAACCCCAACCTCCTCCGTCCTCCACCCCATAGCGGCCAATCCACCACCTCCCTCCTCGATCACGCCGAAGCCGGTACCCCTACATCGTCGTCCAACGCAACCGCAACCGCAACGCCCTCAAGGACTTAGCAGCTGAAGCCGAGGCAGAGCTGCCTCCACGACGCCGATCCCGATGTGCGCCGTACCAAAACCACTCCGACCACGCCGTCCTGCGCCTCACTGCTGCGGCTCCACTATCGTAACCGTCCACCGCACCGGAGCTGTTCCCGCTACACCGTCGTTCGCCGCCTCGGATCTGCTTCCCCGCCGCCGACAGACGGCCACCACACCACACTCAACAACTTGGCCATGGGTTCGTCCAAGGCTGCACCGTCCTCCACAACTTCTGGTTTCCGGCGAACAACAAGATCATCGGAAAACAGAAGGAGGACACAGCACTGCCAGCAGAAAGAGGTACTCCTCTTCCCTTATTCATGCAAATCTTACGTCTCCGCTTACACCGTATTCATCCCACAAAAGAAACTAGTTGAGCACTTCTTACTGCATCTTCTTCGTGATACTAAATGCACAAGGTTTCCTCCCTTTTACTATTTCACCTTTGCTAGAGGTCAGTAGCCTGCCTAGATTTCAATTCAGGGTCAGTCGAACTGCAATTAAAAGAAGCAACACCCGCTTAGGCGCGCGGAGCACCTAGTCCGCATGTTCCCCGGGGAAGCGGCTCATCGGTGTCTATCATAGGGGTGTGGGTGCAGGAGATGCTTGCGCCCGATCTGGAGGTTGGCGGGGCTTGAATGGATGGCCGGGGGGTGCCAAGCACGGCGGTGCGGTGAGGTCGAGGGGAGGGCGCAGACAGGGGAGGAATACTGGGCCGATGGTCGCTGGCGTTTCGAGGAAGATCGTCAACACTGACTGGTTGGAGGTAGATGAAGGCGATCTCCCCGTTCTTTGTACATCGGACGATGCAGAAAAAATGGACTAACCTATTTGCTTTCGGTCAACTATTATTTTCATAGAATCCTGTAGTAATTGAGTGTGCCATGCATGTTGTAGAGCTATCATATGTCTCCCGCCATTTATTTCTCACCGACCTGTTATCTGCTACCTTTACATTATACTAATTGTGCACACACTTCACCTATACTCACACTATTGTTTTTTTATGCATGGGTATTTCAGACTCTGACGCAGTGTTGATGAATGCAGAAAAGAAAAGACAGAAGTCGCTCCAGTGTAATTTGAAGATAAGCAGTAAGCGTTTCAACGCTCTAATGGGTGCAGTGTCAGTAGTTGGAGACTATAAAAGTAGCTCTGCAGTTGAAGATCTCAATTGCCACACACAACCATCCCAGGTGCTTGCTATAACTTCGCGCTGTCAAATGTGGTTGCATGTTGCATATGGTGTCTAGCTTGTATTGCTTCCAATTTGGTTAAATTGCATCTGCCTACTTTACACATTATACCTTTGATAATGACATGCCTTCCTGTTTTTGATACATACTACATATGTCTATTAACCATGTTCATACATCAAACTAATGCTCTTTTGTATCCCTCGTCAATCACTTATGATGAGACAGTCACCCGGGTGGGTTACTGTGAGACGCCCTACTCGTTTAAAGAGTGCAGTGTCATCCTCCCCACATGATTCTCAAGAAATAGAAAGGCTAAATGAAGATAGTCAACGTAGCTCTCTAGTTGATCACCGCAATTCCCCCACACCACCATCGCAGGTGCTTGCTCTTACTTGGCAGTGTGATATGTGGTTGCATGTTGCATATGGTGTCTACCTTGTAATGCTTCTAATTAGGGTAAATTGCATCTGCTTAGTTAACACATTATACCTGTGAATATGACATGCCTTCCTGTTTTTGGTACATACTGCGTCTTTCTATTAACCATGTTCTTACATCAAACTACTTCTCTTGTGTATCCCTCATCAATGCTCCTAATTTGTTAAATTGCATCTCCTTAGCTTACACATTATACATGTGAATATGACACGCCTTCCTGTTTTTGGTACATACTACATCTGCCTATCACACCATGTTCTTACATCAAACTACTATTCTTGTGTATCCTGCGTCTATCGCTTATGATGAGACAGTCACGCGCGTGGGTTAATATGAGACGCAATACTCTTATAAAGAATGCAATTTCATCCTCTCCACATGATTCTCAAGAAACAGCAAGCCTAAATGAAGATATTGAATGTTGCTCTGTACCTGAAGACAACACTTCCCCTACACCACCATCACAGGTGCTTACTCCAACTTCGCAGTGTGATATGTGGTTGCATGTTGCATACGGTGTCTAGCTTGTAATGCTTCTAATTAGGGCAAATTGCACCTGCTTAGTTTACACACTATACCTGTGAATATGACATGCCTTCCTATTTTTTGTACACACTACATCTATGTGTTAACCTTGTTCTTACATGAAACTACCTCTCTTCTGTATCCTGCATCAATTACTTACGATGAGTCACCTTTATTCATTGCATATTGCATATTATTTCTAGCATGTTGCCATGTATTGCTTCTAATTTGGTCAAATACATTTGTTAGGGCACCCTTTTAATTTGGCAGAGTGATATTGGTTTCATCTTTCATATGGTTTCTAGCTTGCATAGATTCTAACAAGTTCAAGCACCTTGTGCTTAGTTTACACTTTATACATCATACATGTCAATATGTCACGCTATCCTGTTTTTCATACATATTCCATCCTCCTATCATGCGGCTGCCTTACATGAAAGTAGTGTTCGTCAGTATCATGCATCAATAAGTTCTGAAGAGCAAATTTTATTCTTTTTTCTTGTGGGTTAGACTTGACAAGGCAAAATCAAGAAAGAGGAAGGAAAAGAGTAAGGAAGGCGATGATGGTGGTCCTCTGCAGCAACGTAAACGGATCATCTGTACCGATTCTCCTTGTACTGATAGTGCATTACATGGTCCAAGTCTCTGCTCCCCTACTCCACCATCCAAGGTGCTTGCTCTAACTTGGCAGTGTGTTATCTGGTTGCATGTTGCATATGGTGTCTAGCTTGTATTGCTCCTAATTAGTGTAAACTGCATCTTCTTAGCTTACACATGATACATGTGAATATGACATGCTTTCCTGTTTTTGGTACATATTATATCTGTCTATCACACCATGTTCTTACATGAAACTACTCTTCTTGTGTATCCCGCATCAGTCACTTATGATGGGACACCTTTAAGTTGGCAGTGTGATATTGGTTTGCGTCTTGAATATGATTTCTAGCATGTATTGCTTCTAGTTTGATGAACGCCACCCATGACAAGACAGTTTTAACTTGGCAGAGTGATATTGATTGCACCTTCCATATGGTGTCTTGTAGTGTTTCTAATTTGTTGAAGTGCCTTCTGCTTAGTTACCACATCATAGGTGTGAATATGTCAAGCCGTCCATTTTTTAGTACATATTCCATCCTCGTATCATGACTTTGCCTTTCATCAGAGTAGTGTTCGTCAGTATCATGCATGAATGAGTTCTGAAGAGCAAATGATATTCCTTTTTCTTGTTGGTATGACCTCACAATGCAAAATATATAAAGCTGAAGGAAATTGGCAAGGCATTGGATGATGGTGGTCCTTCCGAGCAACTGAAATGGAAGTTCTCTACAGATTCTACTCCGCCATCCTCCCAACAAGATTCGCAAGACAACGCAAGGCTAGACAGTCAACGTAGCTGTGTAGATGATGAGCACATCTCCCCTACTCCACCATCAGGTGCTTGCTCTAACTTGGCACTATTATATGTGGTTCCATGTTGCGTATGATGTCTAGCTTGTATTGCTTCTAACTTTGTTGAATTGCATTTGCTTACTTTACACATAATGCCTGTGAATATGACATGTGTTCCTATTTCTACATCAGACTACTATTCTTGCATATCCCGCATCAGTCACTTATGATAAGGCACCTTTAAGTCGCCACTGTGATATTGGTTGTGTCTTGCATATGATTTCTAGCATATACTGCTTCTAATTTGTTGAAATGCCATACAGTTTGAACTTGGCAGAGTGATATTGGTTGCATCTTTCATATGGTGTCTAGCTTGCAGTGCTTCTAATTTGTTGAAATGCCTTCTGCTTAGTTGCCACATCATAGGTGTGAATATGTCACACCATCCTGTTTTCATACATATTCCATCCTCGCATCATGTGTTTGCCTTTCATCCGAGTAGTGTTCATCAGTATCATGCATGAATGAGTTCTGAAGAGCGAATTTTATTCCTTTTTCTTATTGATTTGACTTCACAATGCAAAATCATTATAGCTGAAGGAAATTAGTCCGGCAGTGGATGATGGTGGTCCTTCGGAGCAACTCAAACAGGGGGTCTCTACAGATTCTAGTCCGCCATCCTCCCAACAAGATTCGCAAGACAACAAAGGCTGGACAATCAATGTAGTTGTGTAGATGATGAGCACATCTCCCTACTCCACCATCACAGGTGCTTGCTCTAACTTGACACTATTATATGTGGTTGCATGTTGTGTATGATGTCTAGCTTGTATTGCTTCTAACTTGAATTGCATTTGCTTACTTTACACATAATGCCTGTGAATATGACACATGTTCCTGTTTCTAGAACATACGTGTACATGATGAGCACATCTCCCCTACTCCACCATCACAGGTGCTTGCTCTTACTTGGAACTGTTATACGTGGTTGCGTTTTCCGTATGATGTCTAGTTTGTATTGCTTCTGATTATGTTGAATTCCATCTGCGTAGCTTACAACTTATACCTGCAACGATCACTTACCCATAAGACACATTTAACTTGGGACTGTGATGTAGGTTGCATCTTGCATTGTCTTCTAGCTTGTACTGCTTCTAATTTCTTGAAATGGCACTTACGACGAGACACTTTTTACCTGATAGAGTGATATTGGTTGCATGTTCATATGGTGCCTAGCTTTAATTTCTTCTAATTTTGTTGAAATGCCTTCCGCTTAATATTTTTTCATACATATTCCATCCTCCTATCGTACGTGTGAATATGAAATGATGTCTTATTATGTATATATTCCATCCTCCTGCGCTTGCCTTACTTCAAAGTAGTGTCCGTCTGTATCATGCATCAGTCAGTTATGCAGAGCTAATTTTATTCATCTTCTTGTGGTTTTGACTTCATAAGGCAATATCAGAAAATAGGAAGGAAAAGAGTAAGTTAGGGGATGTTGGTGGTACTCCGCACCGATGCAAATAGAGACTCTCTAGATTTGCCACTGCTACTGCTAATGAAGTTGAAGTCCCAAGTCTACATGATGAGTTCATCTCCCGCACTCCACCATCGCAGGTGCTTGCTCTAAGTTGACAGTGTGATAATTGGTTTCATGTTGCATATGTTGTCTAGCCTGTATTTCTTCTATTTTGATTAAATTGCACCTGCTGAGTTTATACGTTATACATGTGCATATGACATGGCTTTCTGTGTCTAGAATACACTGCATCTATCTATCATACCATGTTCTTACATCAAAGTACTGCTGTTGTGTATCCCGCATCAGTAACTCTTGATTGGACGCTTTTAACATGGCAGTTTGATAGTGGTTGCAACTTGCATTGATTTCTATGTTGTACTGCTTCTAATTTTTCGAATTGCCACTTATGACAAGACACTTTTAACTTGGCAGAGTAATATTGGTTGCATCTTTCATATGGTGTCTAGCTTGCATTACTTCTATTTTCTTGAAAATCCTTCTGCTTAGTTTGCACATCGTAGCTGTGAATATGTCATGTCGTCCTATTTTTCTTACATATTCCATCCTCATACGGTTGTCTTACATCAAAGTATTGCTTGTCTGTATCATGCATCAATGAGTTGTGAAGAGTGATTTTACTCTTTTGTGTTGTGGGTACAACTTGACATGGCAAAGTCAAAAAAGAGCAAGGAAAATAATATAGTAGGGAGTGCTGTTACTCGTCGGGTGAAACGGAAAAGGCTCTGCCGTCGAGATTCTGCTGGTACTTATAGTGCAGTAGAAGGTCCAAGTCCACCGGCTAAATCTACAAACACAGTATCACCTGCTCCACCAGCTGCAGCATCCGCTTCAACTGTACCAGCATCTCAACCAGTTACTCGTTGGTTTGCTCCGGAACTGGCCAGTTCCCAAGCTGCCTTCACACCTAACACTACTTTCGAAGCACTGTTGACACAACATGACTTGGCAAGATCAGATGAACCTCATGAGCGTCAACACCAAGACAGTACCTGACCGAGCCAAGTTGCAGTTGCATGCTCCTTTATATGTACTCTCACAGTTTGATGTACACTAACACTTTCCATATTCGTTGTTGAACTAGCACCACGGCGCAAGCGGAAACAGACATCGGGGATAATGCTTGACAGATTAACAAAATCTAAAGAAGGAAGAATGGAGATCCATTTTGAGGCAGGTTTAAAAAGGCCACGTGATGCTACAGAGTCAGCCAAGTTAGTATCAGAGGCAGCCGTTGCCGTTAGGTGTCATGCGCGTATCCTCCCAACGTGGATCCAGTACAGGAATGAGAAAGACAATACCCAGTTTAACACCTTCCTTGACCATTTATCTGTAAGTAATGTTATTCATCGCAATTAGTAATATTGTCTTTCTCCGTCCCATACTTTCTAGCTTCCTCCTAATAAGACTCACATTCTTTTTTCAACAGATGAGGTTCAAGTTGGATCCGAAAGATGATGCAACTAAACAAGCATGCACTCATGTTTTTCAGTCTGCTCTGCGACAGTATCGGTACCACCTTAGAAAATCTCACTTTGAAGGCAAGGTAACAATGAAATCGCCCAAACATCTCCAGTGGAATATATTACAGATGAAGACTAGACAACCCTCGTTAAACACGGGTCTGATCCAAAGTATCAGGTAGGCTATATGTATTTGATCAGACCACATATTGAAATTGTATTTATGTATGTGCCTTACAAGTGTATCTTCATCTGGGCTAACTGTTTGAAGAACAAAACCAACCGTTCTAAAGTGAAATTCCAACAGACAACAGGATCTCGTAGCTATATTGCACACTGCGAGGCTCTTGTAAATAGCTGCTACTTCCTTCTTTTTTTGTGCCATATTATCGTATCTATGTTGACTTGTTCCAAATACAGCGGAAAGCCCGTGCGGACCAAAAAGAACCTGAACCGAATGCAGTGCAAATCTTCAAGGATTGCCACACCAGCAAGATGAAGGGCATGAGCACACCAGTTCAAGCCGTTGTTGTAAGTCCTTACTCCTCCTGCCTTGAACTGATTGGTACTGTGATGTGTTCATTTAACTACTTGGTTTGCAGCAAATGTCATTTACTCTGTTCACTTTTATACACAGTTGTCTTAACGTATCATTTCACCTTACATGGTTTAAAAGAGATGAAGGATATTCTTTTGGTCTTGATTTGTAATCTAGTTGTTATGTTCATGTGCGCACACAATGATAAAATAGCTTGTTTGTTTTATATCTGTTTGCCCATGATATGAATGATGTCATACTGTGTTCATCCTACTTTAAACCATGTCTCTTTATCCTTAGATGTCAACGAATATGAGGAAATAGACAATACAGTAGGCATACTACATGGACATATGTTCCGAAAGTGATTTTATTATGTAGTTGGCACTACAATACATGCTAATGTATTACAGTAGTTCACCAGTTATGTATAAACGTTTAACCTACTTTGTTTGTTTTTGTCTCATTAGTAACTCACTGGTACACTAATCTATAAGTTCAAACTTTCAGGAAGCTATGGAACAAATGATTGAACAGCCACAACCACCTGAAGGTGACGAGGCTACTACAGGCACAATGTCACCTCTTGCTGCAGTGCGTCAGTATCTCTCCACTAACAGTGCAAAAAGCACCTTCCTGCGTAATTCTGGGTTGGTTGTCAAGGTAACCTCGTCCAAATCGCCTACTGAACAAAATCTTCCTGCTAGATAGAGTGATATATCTGTGCTCCAGACACAAGTCCAATCCCTAATGGACGTTGTTTTGGAAACAAGAATAGTGGTTGAGAAATGCCGTCAAGATATGAATGGTTTTGAAACTAGACTATCAGACATTCGCTTTGTTGTTGAAGAGCAATGGCGGAAAAAGGTGGAGATCGTGCTGCTCCATCAGATTCTATAGCCTGAAACATTAGCACTCAGGTCAAATGATTTGTGCTTCTATACATCTGATGGTGCTTTTATCTGGAAGGACTGTAAACTTTATGCCAACAGGCCTTTTGTTGTATGATTGGAATTTATTTTGTTGTGATACAACATTTATGATGCTGCCACAGGCTGCAGTAATTATGACGCTATTTTTGTATAGTGTAGGTTTATCTTAGTAATGTATTCGGATGAAAGCTTCGTAGGAGCCCAACATGCCAACATTCGTCGGGCCCATTCCAATTGTGCTAAAAACGATTACGGGCCGAAATTGGCATGTAGCCCACTAAAAATATCTAGGCTTAAACTAGCATAAGCTTTCAAATTTTTCTGGTAGGCCTGTGCCCATAATGGGCCTTTAACAGGCCTAAACATAATTTGGGCCCTCAGTAAAAGTAGGCCATTTACAGGTCTAAATATGTCGAGCCCATAAAAAACATGGGCCTTTAATAGACTGAAAGTGAGATTGGGCCCTGATTGTGCCAAATAACCCACTGGACTTAGCAGGCCGAAATGGTGGCCCATTTACGATGCAGATATTTGACAGCCCGAAATTCGTACGGGCCGTAAATGCGCCGACCTAATACACGGGCCTTTAATAGGCCGGACTTCGGCCGGGCTAGATTATCGTCATTTTTATATGGGCCGTTAATGGGCCTGATATGACGTTGGGCCACATATGGCCCATGGTTTACGTCCGGCGTTAACGGCCCGAAAATGACAACAGACCGAAAGTGGGCCAAATCTATAGTGGGCCTCTAACAGGCCGAATGACAAACATGGCCGAATATGACCCAAATCCTTCACGGTCGTTTATGGGCCGAAAGTTTTGATGGCCTGTAAATGGGCCCAAATGAAGCCGGACCTTTAACAGGCCGGAAATACACCGGGCCGTAATTCGACCCAATTACTTAGCGGACTGTTAACGGGCAAGAAGTGACCATGGGCCGCATTGATGACAAGTTTAGACCAGGCCGTTGACGGGTCGATTTGATAGAGAACGTTGGGCCTTTAGCTGGGTCGGCCCATTATGTCTGCAGAATCTTGTGGGCCTTTAGCTGGGCCGGCCCATTGTGGTCCGCAAAATCTTGTGGGCCTTTAGCTGGGCCGGCCCATTATGGTCCGCTAAATTTGGTGGGCCTTTAGCTGCGCCAGCCCATTATGGTCCACTAAATCTTATGGGCCTTCGGTTGGGCCGGCCCATTTAAACTTTGTGGGCCACTTTTCGGCCGGTCCATGTGTCAACATATCATAGGCCCATCTCGACCGTTGGATGAGTGACACCTGTGCCAACGCGGAGCTGACACGTGGATCCGTCAGCCAATGAGAATTTTACACGTGGAAAATTGGCATTGGTCATGGCTGTTAATGGGTTATCGGATCCAAAATCCGACCTGATAGCTTAACGGCGTTCCGTTACGGTGGATGCCACGTGTCGGTCACCCTTGACGAAAGCACTTCTGTGACGCGCGATTTATCGTCATGGAAGTGGACACTTCCGTGATGATAATTTTGGTAATGTCATGGAACACTTCTACGACAGCACATGTATGACTATCTTGACTCTGTTATAAATTTGTCATGGATGTACATGCATGACAAAAAAGGCGACCTACTGTGACAAACACGTATCATCACGGATGTGTATTTTTTTGTAGTGGAGGAGTCTGCTTCTGAGGAGGCGCAGGTGGAGTCTGAGGAGGAGTCCGGCTATGGTGTTGCGAGTCTGGCTCTAGCTACAGCCTCCGTCGCAAGTCCATCTTCAACACTGAAGACAATGGCTCCGTCACCAATGTTGATGATAATGACAAGGACGACTCGGCTCCCACCTACTGCTTCATGGCACGTGGTGCCAAGGTAAACTCACGTGATGCTTACTTTCAGACATCAAGTGAAGACGACTCTGATGGTGAATCCAAACCTAGTTACAAAACACTTGCTAAAATTGCAACTAAAAAACAGAAAGCTATGGAACATACTCAAAAACTGTTAGACAAAAGCGATGACCTGTTGCACGCGGAAATGACCAAGTCTTAGTCCTTAATTGAAGACATAAAAAATCTTCATGTTAAGTACCAGGAACTTGAACATTGACATGAATCACTCTCAACTTCTCATGAAAAACATTCCTATGATTATCTTCAAAGGAAGCAGGAACTTGAGAAATTGAGATCGGCTCATGAAGATCTTCAAAAGGAGAACGAGTCACTTCGCGCTCAACAGATCAGTTCCGCTCAGGAAGAATTTGAACCACCATGTCTAAAATGCATTGAGCGTGATAACGCTGCCTCTGTTGCTGAATGTTCTACTTCTACTACTGTTGCAATATCTTCAACTGCTGATGTGGTAACTAACCCCTCTGCTGAGGATACCACTACTATTGTTGATAAGAATGCCAGGTTGAAGACACTGCTTGAGACAGGGATGTGCAAAAGTCTCAAAGGGCATCAAACATTATGTGATGTCCTCAAAAAGCTGATTCTGAACTGAAACCCTAGGAAAGAGGGCATTGGATTTGAGAGGAAAATGAATGTTGATGGGTCGTACTGGAAGCCTGAGCAGTACCCCAAAACCACATGGGTTGCTGCAAAGGAACCTTCAGTAGACCCATCCACCTTATCTGGTTTCACTTGTGCTAACCCTATTATCATTGATGAATCCTTTGATGCAAACTATAAATTATTTAAGAATCAGACTGGTGAAGTGTTTGCCAGGTATATTGGTACTAACTGCAGGAATGGGCCACCTATGAAGAAGATATGGGTACCCAAAAGTTGTCTTGAGAATCTTCCAGTGAATGTCATCTTGACACCACCTGTGAAGAAGACAAACCCCATACCAAAGGCTTCCTATGGTCCTAAAGCCTTATACAGACCGAGGACTCATCTGAGTCACCCTAACATCAATGTTTTGCAAGGAAATCATACACAGACCCATGAATATGAGCGTGTTTCCTCAAACCGCTATGTTCATAGAACTAAGAACTTTTTGTTGGGGAACGTTGCAGAAAATTAAAAATTTTCCTACGGTTTCACCAAGATCCATCTATGAGTTCATCTAAGCAACGAGTCAAGGGAGTGAGTTTGCATCTACATACCACTTGTACATCGCGTGCGGAAGCGTTCAAGGGAAGGGTGATGATGGAGTCGTACTCGACGTGATTCAGATCACCGATGACCAAGTGCCGAACGGACAGCACCTCCGCGTTCAACACACGTACGGGACGGACGACGTCTCCTCCATCTTGATCCAGCAAGGAGGAAGGAGAGGTTGAGGAAGACAGCTCCAACGGCAGCACGACGGCGTGGTGTTGGTGGAGAAGCAGCACTCCGGCAAGGCTTTGCCAAGCTCGTGACGAAGGAGGAGAGGTGTTGGGGAGGGGAGGGGCTGCGCCTCGGGTTGTGTATTGCAGCCCTCCCCTCAACCCTCTATTTATAGGGGAAGGGGCAAGGGGGGCCGGCCCCTCTAGATGGTATCTAGAGGGGGGCGGCGGCCAGGGAGGGGGGACTTGCCCCCCAAGCAAAGGGGGCGCCCCCTCTAGGGTTCCCCCCCCCCCCAACCCTAGGCACACGGGCCCAAGGGGGGGCGCGCCCAGCCCTCCAGGGGCTGGTGCCCTGCCCCACGCGGCCCATGTGGCCCACCAAGAGGGGTGGCCCCTCCCGGTGGACCCCCGGAACCCCTCTGGTAGCCCCGGTACAATACCGATATGCCCCTGAAACTTTCCGGTGTCCGCATGACAACTTCCCATATATAAATCTTTACCTCCGGACCCTTCCGAAACTCCTCGTGACGTCCGGGATCTCATCCGGGACTCCGAACAACATTCGGTAATCACATACAAGTCTTCCTCATAACCCTAGCGTCACCGAACCTTAAGTGTGTAGACCCTACGGGTTCGGGAGACACGCAGACATGACCGAGACGGCTCTCCGGTCAATAACCAACAGCGGGATCTGGATACCCATGTTGGCTCCCACATGCTCCTCGATGATGTCATCGGATGAACCGCGATGTCGAGGATTCAAGCAACCCTGTATACTATTCCCTTTGTCAATCGGTACGTTACAAGCCCGAGACTCGATCGTCGGTATCCCAATACCTCGTTCAGTCTCGTTACCGGCAAGTCACTTTACTCGTACCGTAATGCATGATCCCGTGACCAAACACTTGGTCACTTTGAGCTCATTATGATGATGCATTACCGAGTGGGCCCAAAGATACCTCTCCGTCATACGAAGTGACAAATCCCAGTCTCGATCCGTGTCAACCCAACAGACAATTTCGGAGATACCTGTAGTGCACCTTTATAGTCACCCAGTTACGTTGTGACGTTTGGTACACCCAAAGCACTCCTACGGTATCCGGGAGTTACACGATCTCATGATCTAAGGAAGAGATACTTGACATTGGAAAAGCTATAGCAAAACGAACTACACGATCTTGTGCTATGCTTAGGATTGGGTCTTGTCCATCACATCATTCTCCTAATGATGTGATCCCGTTGTCAACGACATCTAATGTCCATAGTCAGGAAACCATGACTATCTGTTGACCAACGAGCTAGTCAACTAGAGGCTTACTAGGGACGTATTGTGGTCTATGTATTCACACGTGTATTACGATTTCCGGATAATACAATTATAGCATGAATAAAAGACAATTATCATGAACAAGGAAATATAATAATAATGCTTTTATTATTGCCTCTAGGGCATATTTCCAACACTTTTCTGCTTATTCCTATGAGTATTATTCACCTCCTGCAAGGCTATTTACTAGGGATCCAAAGCCAAAGTTCTCAGATGCTGCACTTAGACTCATTCCTTCTAATCCACCCCTGAAAATGTGGGTGGTTAAGAAAACTTAACACTCTTTTGCAGGGAAAGGTCTCCAACTGGAAATCTAAGGCGTCCAATGCTATTGCTGGGGACCTTAAACATCTTGTGGGGCGCAAGGTAAAATGCCCAGATGGTCTTACTTTGTATTTCATTCCGGGATTCCTTGACACTCATCCTATCTATCCTAACCAAGATCTGAATTCCATGTTCCACTTGTTCGTCAAATGTTTATGCTTCACAACTCCCTTGGTGAAGCCTATCCCCCAAACTGCACTATAGGCTATGACACCTCGTACTTCAGAATGGATTATGGACAGTGGATGCACTAACCACTTGACTTTCAATCGAAGTCTTCTGATGGATTCAACCCTACGTCCATCAGACAAGAGTCACATCACATTTGCGGACACTGGTAAAAGCAAGGTATTGGGTCTAGGTAAAGTTGCAATATCAAGGGATCAGCACATGGATAAAGTGATGCTTGTTGAATCCCTTAGTTTCTACTTAATGTCTGTCTCAATGCTTTGTGACTTAAACATGATTGTGCTATTTGGAAAATATCGATGCCTTGTCTAATGGAATCTGACAAGTCTCTAGTCTTTGAAGGGTATCGGAAAGATGATATGTATATGGTAGATTTCTCAGCAGGACCACAGATGGCCATATGTCTTCTAGCAAAAGCTTCAGAGTGTTGGCTTTGGCATTGAAGGCTAGGACATGCTGGCATGAGGAACTTGCACACTCTTGCGAAGAAGAAGCATGTCGTGGGCATCGAAGGCGTCAAGTACAAGAAGGATCATCTGTGTGGCGCCTGCGAAGCTAGAAAGATGACCAGGGCCAAGCATCTCTCGAAGACAATCATGACTACATTTCAACCCTTCGAGCTGCTACACATGGACTTATTTGGCCCTATTCACTACTCTACTCTCAATGCTACTGCTTGCCTCTATGGCTTTGTCATTGTTGATTATTACTCTACATATACTTGGGTGCATATAATCCTCTACAAGACTGAAGTGCAGGATGTCTTCAGACACTTTGCCAATCGTGCCATGACAAACTATGGCGTCAAGATCAAGCACATCAGAAGCGACAACGGCACTGAGTTCAAGAACACCGGACTCGACCTTTATCTAGATACTTTGGGTATTACTCATGAGTTCTCTGCTCCTTACACACCTCAGCAGAATGGCATCGCAGAGCGCAAGAACAAAACTCTTATTGAGATGGCCCGAACGATGCTTGATGAGTACAAGACTCCACGGAAGTTCTGGCCTGAAGCCATTGACACTGCATGCCATGTCATCAACCGTGTTTATCTTCACAATCTTTTGAAGAAAACATCCTATGAGCTCCTAACTGGTAAGAAGCCAAATGTAAGTTACCTCAGAGTATTTGGTGCTAGGTGTTGGATCAGGGATCCACATCACACTTCAAAATTTGCACCGAAAGCACATGAAGGTTTTATGCTTGGTTACGGAAAGGATTCGCACTCCTACAGAGTCTTCAAACTCTTTCACTATAAAGTGGTTGAAACTATGGATGTGCAGTTCGATGAGACTAACGGCTCGCAAAGTGAGCACCTGCCAAATGTGCTAGATGAACTACCCCCTAGTGAGTCAATCAAGCAAATGGGAATTGGAGAGATGATACCATCTAAGAATCAGACTGAAGAAGAACTGATTGTTTCTGCACCTAATCAACCTGAAGACAATGCTCAGCCTGAAGACAATCCCCCATATAATGAAATTGATCAGCATGAGCAAAATCTTCGTCCTGTTCATCCTCGAGTTGCAAATGAAGTACAAATTGAGAAGATAATCGACAACATCAATGCACATGGTCCACTCACTCGTTCAAGAGCTACTCAAAGAGCAACCCAGCTAACCAATTTCTGTGGGCATTTTGCATTCGTCTCAATCTCAGAACCCAAGAAAGTCGATGAAGCCTTCATGGAACCTGAATGTATTCAAGCTATGCAAGAAGAGCTTCAATAGTTTGAGCTGAATAATGTGTGGGAATTGGTCAAGCGTCCTGATCCTCGGAAGCACAATATCATTGGCACCAAATGGATATATCGCAACAAGCAAGATGAGCATGGACAAGTCGTTAGAAACAAGGCTCGTCTCGTTGCACAAGGTTACACTCAAGTGGAAGGAATTGACTTTCATGAAACATTTGCTCTGGTGGCAAGGCTTGAAGCCATCCGCATACTGCTAGCCTATGCAAATCATCACAACATCCTTCTGTATCAAATGGATGTGAAGAGTTCTTTTCTCAATGGAAAGATAGAAGAAGAAGTATATGTCGCACAACCTCCTGGCTTTGAAGATTAAAACATCCTAATATGGTATACAAACTCAACTAGGCACTATATGGCCTCAAACAAGCCCCTCATGCTTGGTATGATATGCTCAAAGACTTCCTGAAGAGCAAAGGCTTCAAACCTGGTTCACTAGATCCTACACTCTTCACGAAGACATACGATGGTGAACTGTTTGTGTGCCAAATCTATGTGGATGACATTATCTTCGGTTGCACCAACAAGAAATACAGTGATGAGTTTGGTCACATGATGCAAGAGCAATATCAAATGTCCATCATGGGCGAGTTGAAGTTCTTTCTGGGTCTCCAAATCCGTCAGCAACGCAACGGCATCTTCATATCTCAAGAAAAATGCATCAAAGATTGCCTTAAGAAGTTTGGAATGCAAGACTGCAAAGGATACACGACGCCAATGCCAACCAAAAGTCATATGGGTCCCGACGCCAATGGTAAAGAGTTCGATCAAAAGGTATACCACTCCATGATTGGTTCTTTGCTTTATTTATGTGCATCTAGGCCAGATATAATGCTTAGTGTTTGCATGTGTGCCCGATTCCAAGCGGCACCAAAGGAATCGCATCACTTAGCTGTGAAGCGAATTCTTCGATATTTGGCTTACACCCGAACACTAGGATTATGGTATCCATAGGGCTCAGAGTTTGATCTAGTTAGATTCCCAGATGCTGATTATGTCGGTGACAAGGTTGATCGCAAGTCCACATCTGGCACATGTCACTTTTTGGGACGATCTCTTGTCTGCTGGTCTTCAAAGAAGCAGAACTGTGTATCACTCTCCACTTCTGAATCTGAATACATTGCTGCTGGATCTTGCTATGCACAGCTTCTATGGATGAAGCAAACTCTCAAGGAATATGGTATTCACCTGAAGAATGTGCCACTCTACTGCGACAATGAGAGCGCCATCAAGATTGCCAACAACCCAGTTCAGCACTCGAAGACAAAGCACATTGAAATTCGTCATCACTTTCTCAAAGATCATGTTATGAAGGAAGATATTGATATCATTCACGTCAACACTGAAGAGCAATTGGCTGATATCTTCACAAAGCCCTTGGATGAGAAAAGGTTTTGCAAGTTGCGGTGTGAGCTAAATATCTTGGAATCCTCAAATGTCCTGTGATTAGGCACACATCCTAACACTTATGCATGTTGATGACTTAGATGTGCAACACATGAATTAATGTATATTTTCAATCAATGAAGACATACACTCTAAGTGTGAATACATTAATGTGGAATTGGACTTCGGAGCGCCATGATAATTGTGCGCCGTGTCTGGGTCTAATACTTCCTATACGGTGGGTAACGCCACCACCAAACTTTTGTTTGAAGTGTTTCCCTTGGTGTTATGTTTGCAAAGTCTTCGTATTTGATTTATCTTCATCCTTGACTTAAGTTCATATTTATCTTCATCTTGTTGATTTGGTCGTATACTAGTTATATACGTACTTGTGTTCTGTCCTCTACAGCATTCACTTATAGCTATGGCTTCGTGCTGAATCTTTTGATCTAAGTGAATGTGATCGGACCCTAACCTATCTATGCTTCTATCTCAACTCTATCTGTCCAAATCATATGCATTCTATTGAAAACTGTCGATTGTCTTCACTAAGACCTTGTCAGCTAAAGTCAATCTGACAATCATTTCTATCTGCTTTTAATGCTATATCCTTAGTGCCTGAAAGTCGGAGAATTCGGAACGACCACCCTGACAATCCAGGCGTGCATGGGAACATGGAACAACTTCCAAGGTGTTGCATGCTTGCCACGTGCCCTTCAGATGTGAATCACCAGGGGCACCTGCGTAATTGCGTTGTGCCATCCCTTTCCTTATAAATACCCATCACATCACGGTCAAAAATCCTTCTTCCACCTCGCCACCTCTCGCAAACCGTAGCGCCTCCGCTAGCACTCGACGACGCCGACGGCGAAGCGCTTAGCTGCCGCAACTTCTCCGACGCCGTCCTCACGCCGGCCGCGGACCTTGTCTTCTCCGCCACCGCCGTAGGTATCTTCTGTCGCCAAGTTAGGGCATGGGAGATCGAACTGCTCGGCCTCCAACTTCGTTCCGTCTAGCAGTTCTTCGTGTGGTAATTAAAACTTACTTTTTACCATCTTTTTGATCTGATAGGTTCATCCTTCATTACCAAAAGTGGTTTCTATACTTCCAAATTGAATCTGTCCAGTTCTGCATCTCATATTATGCCTAGTCTGTTCACTTATACTTCTCTACAAGTTTGATTCCTCACTTGTACTTATTCTTGGATTCGTACAAATCTAGAACCAACACTCAACAAATAAGTGAATGTCTTCGCGTTATGACGTCAATGTCTTCAAACTGATTTATCTTCAAAATCTTCTGAGAATGCATATGACCTCTTACCCTTCCCTCACACCTCTAATGTTGTCACAGGTACATGTCCGTGGGAGAATCCCTTGGTTCTCATAGTCTGCATTCGTTTGCAGAATTCTTACAGAGTCACATAAATTCTCCTGAAGCCAGTTCTTGTCTGACCAGCCGTCGGAAGCCTTTGCAAGTTCTGAAGCCTTTCAGGTTAAGCTTCATGGCTACTGAGAAGTCAGCAAGAAAGGGTGGCAGACAGCACCGTGGGAATACTTCCAAAGACTTGCCACCAGATTTGCACGAACTGTACAAAACATACCCCGAAGAAACCTATGGAGAACGCAAGAATCGAATCCAGTGGATTCAAAGATACTGGGCAGAGGAATGGTTCAAATACAGATTTTTCACTGCTGAGTATGCCGAGAAGAATGCCATCAAGCGACCCTGGGGAGATATCCTATACAAGAATCTTCCTCCCAGGTCCAAGACTGAAGCTATTGATCAAGGCTTCTATCCGTGCATGGTTCGCGGACCACAGCCAGAGAATGTTGACCCCTCCTCTCTGCTATGGTGTCGTGAAGACAATCTGTTCAAGCGCAACTTCAAGTTCGCGAAAGACTCTACTTTGAAGAACAAGAAGTCATATGGACTTGACTTTAACCCAGGTATGTTTGCTCCTCGGGAAGATGGCACCCGTGAAGCCAATGAAAACAGAATCGGCCCCTTCTACAACCTCGAAGGCCTCATCGCTCACATTGCCGTCCAAGGTGCAAATGTTGATCACTCTGGTGATGATGCTGACTCTGATGATGCACCAGCTCCTCCTCCTAAGCCGCAGAAGCAAAAGAAATCCAAGGCTTCAAAACCTACTGCTGCACCAAAAGCTTCTCGAGTGAAGCCATTGGCAACTGCCCCTCCTGCTCCAAGTAATAATTCTGAAGATCTCTCTCGCATCTCCAAGAAGCAAGAGAAGACACAGAAGAAAAATATCCATAGTTCTGGTCAAGCCCTAACACCTGCTGCCGTTCTGAGGAACGAAACCGAAGTTATTGATCTGTCATCAGATGATGAGTGGGGAGATGATGCTCTTGAGCAGCTGATAAAGAGCAAGCAAGAGGCGGAGATCTTCAATGATCTGCCCCTCTTCGACGTAAACATTCTGAATACCTTCATTGATGAATGGTTTGACAACCCAGATCTCAGTTTTGATGATCTTTAGCTCCCAATTGGCATCAGCGTTGCCTTTCAATGTGCCATTGCTCCTGAGCTGGCTTTGGCTCACAGGATTATCAAACTGAAAAACAAGATTGACTATGAGAAAGAGCAGTTCAAGAAGCACATGGCCAAGCTCAGTGTGGCTGATGTTCAGAAATTCAAACTGATGTTGAATGACCTCAAGGATGCATTTTGCAAGAAATGTGAATAAGCCAAAGGTTCGTGCGAGCGCATGAAGAATCTAGCTGCCAAGTGTGTTCAAGCTTACAATGAACCTGAGAAGCGCAAGCCACTTGGGCGTCCGGGCATTGACCACAAGCTGGCTGCCAAAAAGAAGAAGTCTACTGTGGCCCCATCTGAAGCATCAAGGCGGGAAGAACCTCGCATTGTCTTCCCTGCCAGCATGACAGGCTTGAAGCCTAAGGTCCCCACAGTGTCTTCAGAACAAAAGAAAACCAGGGCAGCTGAAGCCGAAGCCAGAAAGCGCAAGTTCAAAAACACCACTGATGACACTCCATTGCCCAAGAAGAGAAAGACCAAGAAGAAAGATCGGGCTGCTCCCACAGAGCCCCTCATTGTCGAGCCCATCGCTTTTGCTCGTCCTGCATCCAAACACCAAGAGCGTCAATTGATAGTTCATGAGCCTGCTTCCACAGAGGCTCCTGAAGCTAAAGAAGTTCCAGCCGTTGACCCCATCACGGCTGAAGACATTGGTCCCCAAGATAATGTAGTTGATGATGAAGTCCTTCCTCAGATCGAGCGCCAAATGTTATCATCGCCTGTTCTCACGAATAGCAAACTCATCACTATTGGTCGTCCTTTGATGCCAATCTCTCAGGATGCCTCATGGGCTGATCGCCCCCAACCAGCAACTCCAAGTCAAGACTCACCAAGTACACCCCGTCCTCCACCAACGCAAGTCACCAGCCCAATGGTGAATGACGACAATTACATGGAGACTACACCATCACCAAAAGCGTCGCCCGTGTTCCAACGGCTTCGCAAAGGCCTAAGGCCATCAGTCTCCATGACAACCATCACAGAAGAAGATTCAAACCAATCCAGCTCAGTGGCACGTCAAGTGTTCCCTGAAGAAAATCCCTCTGTTATGGTTCCCATGCCCAAAGCCAATGCTGCTGAAGACAATCTGGCTGCATCAACCGATGAAAGACAAGAAGAAGAACGTGTTGCTACACCCCCTACCAACCAAGAAGTTGTTCTCGAGGAGAACGTGTCTGTGCCCGACCCTCCAACTACTCAAGTGGAGGTTGAAAATCCTGAGGTGACCACCAATAACTCCACTGAAGCCAATGATGTTGTCATGGCTGAAGATAATGTGGCGCCTGCAATGAACACTATGCATGAAGCCAGTGATGCACCTGCAACAAATGTGCAGCCTGACGCCCTTGCTATTGCCACTGCTCCTGTTCCGCCACCAAGGCCACACACTATGAGAAAGCATTCTATCAAGGCGAGCTGGTCACTGTCAGATGGCCAATTCTGGTTCCTCCGCCTACTCCCGGACCTCAGTTTGACTATCATGTGGAGCACATGCCTCAGGTTCAGAAGCCAAAACCAAGGTTGCCCGGGTTTCCAGGTACTGCATCTGCACCAGGATCATTCAATGTCAATGGCTTCATTGCACACAACACCTTCTTAGATAGATCCAAGAACCCATATTCCAAACCAAGAATATCATCTGATCGGTTTTTGAGTTATCAGGAGCATAGCTATTACTCCTGTGTTATATACAATCAAGGGCGCATACTTCCTCATATGCGTTGGATTCCGAAGCCCTAGACTGTTTCAGAGATGTAGGCCTTCTCCAGCTTGTGACAGATAAGGAGAATTGGAATGAAGAGCTTCTGCTGCAATTCTATGCAACTCTCCACATTCGCGGCTACAACAGGGATCCGAAGACATGTGTCCTTGAGTGGATGACAGACAATGTACACCATGAAGCCAAAGCTCTTGATCTCATTGAGCTTACTGGCCTGTCCACTCCAGGTGAACTCTATAAACCTGGTTGTCAGCATCACCGCAATGCGTTGGAAAGCATCTTTCAGAAGCCATAGCCCAATATGAGCCAAATGCTGAGTATGATGAAGCCACTGCCACAGGATGCTGAATATCCCAAGGAATTCTTTGTTGAAGACCTAGAGTATCTGCCCCGCACCATCTATCACATTATCAAGCGAACTCTATGGCCCATCAAAGGACATTCTTCCCCAGCAAAGCTCGAAGGCGCAATGAAGACATTGGTCTTCTACATTCTCAATGGCATCAACTTCAATGCTCAGGATTTCTTCATTCTCTAATTTGCTGCATCTAGCTCAGACATATTTGGTCTGAAATTCTATGCTCCATGGGTTATGCGACTGATCAAGCTTCACTCTGCTGTTGACTATCAGCCCTCTGCACGCAACCATCTCATATTTCCACCAGAGGTTGATATGTCCATAGAAGCCATTTACCCAGAGCCTGCCAAGGAAGCAATTTATCTTCACAATGTCGATCATCAGAGTTTCTCTCAGCATGTTGAAGGTGTTCAGGTTGCTTCTCGTGTTTATCCGCTGGCCGGCAATACTCGTCGTGCATGTATTGAAGCCATAGAAATCACTATTGCTCCAAGGCCTCGAAAGCGATCTCGTGTGCTCAATGACCGAGAGCTTCTTGTGGCCTTGCATCAGAAACACGACAAGCATCACTACTGGCTAAAGCGTCAAATGCAAAGCCTCTTGGTGGATATCAATCGCATTCGCAACCTTGCCACCAAGAATGCCTTTGTCACTCATGAAACCTGTCAGAGATCTTGGAAGAGTTTGACATTGCTCAGTGTTGAAGCTGATCTTCAAGATGATGGCTTCACAAAGAGATTCAAGTTCGACACCACTCCTCCCAGGAATGCTATCTTGCGTCGAACCCCGTCTCTTGAAGATTCAGAGTACTCCTCCTCCGCAGCAACTGTTAATGCCAGAGTCCTTGATGACGCCGATGATGCTACTTCACCACCTCCAACTTCGGCGCATAACGACACTGCACCAAGTTTATCTGCACCACCAAACCTCAACGACGACCCTCACTAGTAGAAAACGGAGCTTTAAAATCGGTTTGTAAGGGCCTTTAGTGCCGGTTATGGAACCGGCACTACAGTGTGGGCACTAAAGCCCCCCCCCCCTTTAGTATCGGTTCGGCACGAACCGGCGCTAAAGTGCCACCACGTGGCGTGAGCTCGCGCCCTAGTATGGGGGACCTTTAGTACCGGTTGGTGTTACCAACCGGTACTAAAGGTTTTTTTTGAAAATTTTGGAAAAAAAATTTGATTTTTTTTATTTTTTATTTTTCTGAATTATTTGATGATTTAGTCTCTAATCACCTCTCTTAACTGCTCAAGTGTGGATCACTCATTCCAAATCATCTAACTTCCCGACCGGTCACCCATCCCTCTCACTACTCCAGCCCGAGCACGCTTAACTTTCAGGTTCTATTCTCCTTCGTTTCCGAGTCTGCACTTGTTGTTTTCCTAACAATAGTAAGATGTCAATCCTATTAACCCTCAGGAGTTTAGCTTGAGCATGAAGTCACACATTTCACCGTTTGAGTTTGAAACTATTATTTCTAAAAAACAGTAATTATTTAGTAACGCTAATATTTCTTGAATAAGTTTGACCATAGTTTGACCAAAATTCAAAAATTGAAATAATTATTTAGTAACACTAATATTCTTGAATAATTATGTAGTAACATTAATACTTCTTGAATAAGTAGTTTGACCAAATTTAACCAATTTTTTTTAAAAAAACTGAAATTTGACCATATCTTTTTTTCCTTTTCGAATTTGAGGATTCTAAAAAATTCCAAACAGGCCGTAGGCGGTCTCCATCAGATGCGGATTTTCGTGCTGAATTTTTTGATATATTATATGTTTTTTTCCGACATCGTATGCAAAAGTTATAGCCGTTTTACATTTTCCCTACACTTTTTGCAAAACATGTCCAAATTTAAGTTTTCAAATTTTCCTAACTAGTAGATATAGTAATATAACTACTTCTCGAAGGATTTTATTTTTTGAAGTTTTTATCATTTTCTTTTGATTTTTTCAAAACTGAAATG